>NC_064631.1:444284301-444587331 GCF_023864275.1 Schistocerca cancellata
TCACGGTAGATTCCAGTGTGTGACACACCGGTTCGCTGGTCGTACCAAGGACCAATTTGGCTCACTTACCCGACAGAGCGCACAAGGATACCAAAGGTCAAGACTGGTAAACTAAAAACGAATAAGTGTGCCCTCGGCAAGCAAGTAGTGCGAGACGTTTGAAGTCACACTGTCGGTACAATAAGAACTTCGCCACAGGCTCCCCTGTCTAAACTACTCCCAAGTGAAGTCAGTCTCAGGACAGGTCCTAAGCACCAACCATACATGCCAGAGCATCGACCAAACGTCCTCCTACCAGACCAAAGTCCAGCACCCGAGTGCTTCGCACCTCTTCAGAAAAAAGTCCGTTTTCCCACAAAATGCACGATTGACACCTCCTTCACGCGGTCTTGTGCCAGTCATAGGGCTCTAGAGATGTTAAATCTCCCCTCCCACACAACAGCACAAACTCATGTCAAACCAGGGCAGGAGTTACGACCCTGCATCTCTGGAAAAAAGGGAACCTCCAATTACTGTTTTAGTTTTTAAGTTTTTGCAGAGGGGGAAGATGTTTTGCTTGAAGTCGCGTCGCTTCCCATGACAAGCAAACAGATACCATCTTTATCTAAATCGTCTGTGCCTTGAAGCTTGTTAGTCCTAGCTATGAAGTGTAATAAAGATTCTATCTCTAAACGTTTCTCAGATGTTGGAGTTTCTTATACAACCGAGGTGGCCAATGGAAGTAGGTTACAGTTCTACTTGCAGTATCGGCGAACACGAAAACTTGTGAATTTTTATTATGCATGGCTCTGCACACAATGCCCAGTTTACAACTCCACTGTGTAGATGCGTCTCTTCTGTCCATCAGCTCTAGTCCAGCCTTTGGCCCCATTGTGCTGAAGACCTGTCTTGACAAGGGCCTGCTCTGTCTGCCCGATGGGGCTGTGGACCTGTCTGGCAAGATTTACTGAGTGACAGGTTCGCTGCCAATTGCTTCCAACTCCCAACATGCCGTTTCTAGGAGCTAAGAACCATAAAAATACCTCACGCTTTTAGCGCTCTACCAGGCTCCATCAACATCTGCTCAGACCGTTAACTTTCTAGAGACTCGCTCAAGGTGCGACATGTCGTAATAAAATGTTTAATAATTTTCTGTATACGAAAAATAGGTGAGAAAGTAACTTGTCCTCTCTCTTGTTAAATAGAAAGAGGGAGAGGCATCCTCTTTGGCGAACACAAGGATGAATATGAAAGGCTTCTGACGATTGCCCATGAATTTAACTTTGGAAGTTGCCCCTGTTAATGACTGTTGTATGAATGATCTTGTTTTCCTCTCTATCTTGAATTCCACTAAGTGTGGAATAATGTATGTCTATTTGAATCATAATCGTTTTTAAAATCGACCAAAGTTATGACAGCATTTCTGCACCCTCTGATTTGCGAAATTGTCTTTGGATTCCATACCTGTTCTATGCAAGATGGGCCTTTGCGAAACCCTGCCTGATAGTCTCCTATTAATTGGTACTCCTGTTCTTCTAGCCAACTTACTTATACAGAATTTTGTGTACTACAGGCAGCAGCGAATTTCCTCTGTATCGATTTTCGTTCCTATTTGTGGAGTGGATGAATTAATGCACATTTCCACTCTGCTGGTCTTTGTTCAGTTTCCGAAATGTTTGCTTGTGTGAGAGCATGATGATTCAATTTCCTTATTTCTTCTATCTATCCATCTTCCCTAGGAGACTTTGTTCTTCAAAGAGTTGATTATTTGAATTCTTCAAAGGATGGTGATTTTCAATAAGGACTGGATTGAGGTTTTCCAAAATCTAGTTTTTCTATCGGAGGTTCGCAATTAAGAAGTGAGTTAAAGTACCTAGCTAAAATTTGTGCTAGTTTCCAGTGATCCGTCAGGCTGACGAAAGCACAGATTAATTGGTTGATAAAGTGTCAGGTTTCCTTTGAGAATTATGTAAAAAATTTTAGTGTTATTCTTGATTTCTTTAAGCCTGTATATATCATACCTACGTCTTCCTCTTCGTATTGTTATAGATGAACTTCTCTGTATTTTCCAAAATTCCTGCTATCTTTCTGGATTTTTTGTTGCTATTGAAAGTTTTCCATACTTGTATTCTCTCTTCTGTTGCATGGCCACATGCACTATTCCATCACATGTGTTTCTCTTTCTTGGGGGTTTACCTAATCTCATAATGTTTTTCAGTGCCTTTGCAAGTTCGTCCCAATTAGTTGTGTTTGATTGTGTAATTTCCTGAAGAAATTTGCTCTTGTTGAGATTCAGGTATTCTGGATCAATTATTATGAATGTTTTATTCATTTGTGGTTATTTTTCTGTTAGGTCTCACTCAAAAAATCCATATAATCCAATTTTTTGCTCATAGTCGAGTATTTCTTTAGTATGCTCATTGAATATAGCGACAGTGTCTATCTGAAATTCAGTCAAAGTCGAGTTTCCTGATTTTCATGTTTTAAGTTTATTTGCAGGTTAAAAAAATTGTGCGCACATAACTTTAAGATCAAAATTACCATAAACATTTATCAGTCTGTCATCATTTTTATTTGTTTTCTTATGAGCCGTGTGTTTTCCGTAATTACTTTCTCTTTGCCGAGTTGTCCATTGAAATTTCCTAACAGAATTTTCAAATGTTGTGCAGGGATTTTACTTGAGTTTTCCTCCAGTAGTTCCCAAAAGTCATCTATTGCCTTTGGATCTCTTCTGCCGTAGTCTTTTGTGGGAGCATATGAATTTATCAATGTGTATGCCTTGTTTCCAGATTTTAGTGGGATTGTGGAGATTCTTTGTGATGTTGAGTGGAAGTTTATTACTGAATCTATTATGTGCCAAATTGTTTGGGTCCCTAGTTCAGCTGGACTGCCAGTTTTATTTGGTAGATTCTGTAGTTTCCTGATTCAAAATGATTTTCATCGATAAATCGTGTTTCTCGAATAGCAAGGACTTTCATGTGGATTTTTTTCACAGTTTATGTGAGGTGTTTGATTTCACCTATTTTGGAGAGTGTTTGTGTTGAGAGTTCCTTTCTGTTTTGGTCTCAGAGATTTTGAGAAGCTTCGACTCTTCTGCACATAACGCTGACCACTAACCGCTGGATTCCAGAACAGAAGATAGTGCATTTGGGCTGCGTCTACCGCTAGTTCCGCCTTCACTGCCATTGAGATCTTAATCGTTGCTCTGGCAAGGGGCCCTCACGAGGTATTATCACCTGGCCCAGGTTAACCGTGGTTTTTTAACGAGGTGTTACTCTTTCCCCTCCTCTTTTCTCAGCCGCGCTTGGGACCAGCTGTCGCAGAGTTGTCAGCTAATATTTATTATTGAACAGTTTTCCTTCTCCTCATATGGGGTCTATCCTGGCTACAGCCAGGCGACGTTCCATATGGAACGAGAATTTTTCTCTCTCGTAAGGCGGGAAGGCAGCTCACTGTGTGATTTGAAAAAAAAAATCAATAAGTGGGAGTTTAGAATGCTGTTTTCTAGAAATTTACAACGTGGTAAAACTTGGCATTGGGGGACGTGAAAGATATCAAATAAGTAGAAGTTTGAAATTTGGTTTTCTCAGAACTGTACACAGTAAGGTAATTGGATCACTTTTAAAACGTTTGCTAGATGGAGTGTTGGACTGCTGTTTTTTAAAAACATATCACTGGCCTATGTTTAGCAGAGCCTTCGCATTGATGGGGAACCGTTTGCCTATTTACTACACTCTGGTTTTGGAGATGTGGGGAAGCGGACACTCTGGGTTGTGTCATGGATGAGGTCACACTGACTTTGGAGATGCGGCAGAAGGCAGACTTTCATTTTTGAGGGTCAGCCCAGCACATAACGCCTGATGAGTAGCGGTTACCAGCAAGCCTAACAATAAGCAGCACTCGACTCTCCATCTCGTCAGCTCTGGTGAAAATACTTAGGAAAGAGAGGAGTGAGGCGTTTCTGTGTGCGTTACCTTAAAACGTGATTGGATTCCATGCTTTAACACCTGGTCGAGCATTCGAGCGCTGAAGCATGACAAGCAGGCTTTGCCAGTTATATATGAGTACCATATGTCCTGGCACAACTGGGCCAATCACTGTAGTGGCTATCCTTTTCGAGAATGTCCTGTTGAGGCAGCAGTCACTCCTCTTTGCCAAATTAATCTACTTCTAATTTAATTTGTTTCAGTAGTCGTAATTAGCAGTTCCTTTCACCCTATATTTTATTAAGCAAATGAATGTGTATTATTCTTCTCTTGTTTGTGTATGTGTTTTCAAGGAATAATTGGAATGAACTGGAGTCAAACAGGGCCAAGATTTTTAATTCAGTGGTCAGATGAACCACATCCTAATTATTAAACATTTAGTACTGTGTGTAAGAACCAACTCCTGAGATTCATTTACGAGGTCCATCCTTTTCATATTGTTCGATCCATTGGGCGATACATTCGTTTCCGTAGCTGACTACATGGGGAGCGACTGTCTCTCAGTCGCTCCAAGCAGTGCATAATATAGCTGCCAAAACGCTTGTTAGCTCGGTTGGCGTCTTACAGCACTTCTCCCAGAAATTACAGTGTATGATTCATGTGAACCATGGAAAATCTGAACAGAAATAGACATAGCAAGTAGAAGTAAATGGCAATGGAGAGATATGGGGCACTACCCCGAAAACGATTATTTGAATGATGCACCTGAATTAAAATATGCATTACTATGGTATATTTCATTGTAAGCAGTTGGAGTAGCACAGTTTTAGTATTCAGGGAAAATATCTTCCGGACTATTTGTTTTAAAACCAATTACAGATAAGTGGTGTTACTGAGATGCTTTTCAAACCCGTGTACATTAACGCAGTAAACAACGGTTTAGCTAACGGCTTCGCCCTTGTACGGTTAAGCCACATTTATAGCGTTGGCAGGTCTCACGTATTTCCAAGGTTTTCACGTGTTTTGATCTTATTATTTTCGGTCTCACGTATTTCTGTATATTTCTCCCGTATTTCACTCCGTTATAGTATTTTGTGTTTGAGATGTTACATTTTTTCGTTTTTTTTATCATTTCTGCTTAGATTATCGAAGTATTCTGAGCGACACATCAAACCGTACTTTAGTACCAAAGCTTTGTTCCGAAGCTGTAATGAACCAACCACGCAGCGCATTAGTATCGCTGCCAACATTATATGAAGTTTACAGGCATAAACTTAAATGTTCATAAACGTAAATTTATGTTGGTATTAGGTTCTAGAACTGCCGCACGGAATAAAATTATCAGATTGGTTAAGCTAGAGGTCGGAAGTTGAAGATACGGAATCTCCTGTATTTTTGGTTAGAAAACCTGGGAACCCTACATATTTATTTCGGATATATACAGGGCTATTACAAATGATTGAAGCGATTTCATAAATTCACCGTAGCTCCATTCATTGACATATGGTCACGACACACTACAGATACGTAGAAAAACTCATAAAGTTTTGTTTGGCTGAAGCCGCACTTCAGGTTTCTGCCGTCAGACAGAGACAAAATGGCGACAGGAGCCGAGAAAGCTTATGTCGTGCTTGAAATGCACTCACATCAGTCAGTCATAACAGTGCAACGACACTTCAGGACGAAGTTCAACAAAGATCCACCAACTGCTAATTCCATTCGGCGATGGTATGCGCAGTTTAAAACTTTTGGATGCCTCTGTAAGGGGAAATCAACGGGTCGGCCTGCAGTGAACGAAGAAACGGTTGAACGCGTGCGGGCAAGTTTCACGCGTAGCCCGCGGAAAATTGGCTCATGCCAGAACTGGAGACGGACAGCGCCGACTTCATCTTTCAACAGGATGGTGCTCCACCGCACTTCCATCATGAAGTTCGGCATTTCTTAAACAGGAGATTGGAAAACCGATGGATCGGTCGTGGTGGAGATCATGATCAGCAATTCATGTCATGGCCTCCACGCTCTCCCTACTTAACCCCATGCGATTTCTTTCTGTGGGGTTATGTGAAAGATTCAGTGTTTAAACCTCCTCTACCAAGAAACGTGCCAGAACTGCGAGCTCGCATCAACGATGCTTTCGAACTCATTGATGGGGACATGCTGCGCCGAGTGTGGGAGGAACTTGATTATCGGCTTGGTGTCTGTCGAATCACTAAAGGGGCACATATCGAACATTTGTGAGTGCCTAAAAAAACTTTTTGAGTTTCTGTATGTGTGTGCAAAGCATTGTGAAAATATCTCAAATAATAAAGTTATTGTAGAGCTGTGAAATCGCTTCAATCATTTGTAATAACCCTGTATACACTTGACATACATTTAACGTATTTTACACCTATCTGTGCACATATTTCGTCCGTATCTCCAGCGTATTCCGCTGAGTGGCGAAAGAACTTGTTATTCTGCCAGTCTTCCTGATTGGCGTTTCGAGAAAAAGGACAGTTGCTGGCAAGTTCGAGTCTCCGCTGATTTGTGCCATGCGTCTCTAGGGACAGTATTAAATCAATCCGTAAATTAAGCATTAATCGTCTGGCCCGAAACACCGTAGCAAAATTATTGGCTTGCTGCGGTGCTGCTTCTCACGATGTGGTTCATGAACTCAACAGTGAAAATATATGACATATTTCCCTTTATACATTTGAAGTATCTCAAGTTAACTAACTACAGGGAAGAAATACCAACATGTCGTTTCCGGACATTTCTACATATCACCCCTTCTCATCGACACCTACACCCTAGCGGTAGTAGGGCTGTCTTACTCCGACAAAATTTTTATACGAATAATTATAATTATATATATATATATATATATATATATATATATATATATATATATATATATATATATATTTGTATAAAAATAATATATATAAGCGCATAAATAAGTTATAACCAAATAACTGCCACGCCTTTTTACCTCAGACCCCAGCCACGTAGGTGCTAGTGGTGTCTTAGAGTGACAGTCAATTTCTAGAGACAGAAAGTGATATGTGAACAAGGGTAGAAATTGTTTCAGCCCTTATGCAGATAGGTTGATATGTCATTGTGTTTGCACCCTGCCCCTCTACACTCAACTCTAGGAGTGAATCGTCATCGTGACTGTTACCAGTAAGTCTAGCGACCCCGATAACTATGGATTTGATACTTATACCAGTCTTTATAGAATATTTTAACCTGTCTCGTCGTCTCATCCCCACAACCAGCTAAATCGTTTCAGGCAAATGCCGGGATGGTTCCTTTCCAAGGGCACGGCCGATTTCCTTCCCCATCCTTCCCTAACCCGAGATAGCGCTCCGTCTCTTAATGACCTCGTTGTCGACGGGACGTTAAACAACACTAACCTAACCCACAACCAGCCCCGTGGTTGTTGAGGTGCATTACCCCCACAATATTTTTAGACAGATAATTACAGAAACAATGTGCTATATGTAGAAAATTTGATTGAAATTGCACCAGATGTTTCTGAGTTTAGCTTCAGTGTTAGCCTCTTTTCAACCTCACCCTCACTGGGTGCGAAAAAAAAATATTACCAAAGTTTCATTTTAATCGGATAAATGGTGTCGGAACGTGTAGAGGACGAACAAAGTAATATTCATTGTTGTATTTAGATATTAGTAATCGGGGTGAGCTAATGTTTCTAAAATTGTGCAGAAAACGTGATGGGATGTTAAATGGAACGGAAAACAATACGCAAAAGGCACTCACGAGAAAATAAAGTGGTTTTTCGGATGAGAAGCGGTGCTAAATGCCATACACATCGTTTCAAAGTCCGCTAAACTAATTCAGCCTAGCCGTTCGTGACATGTGTAAACGTAACCATTGACCGCTGTGCGTCTGAATGAGTGCTCCATATTAACAGTGAGTTGAAGGGACACGTAAAACAGATGATTAAACTGAACTATGCTCTGGAAAATATTGAAATTGGGAAACCGAAAGAAAACTAATGTCACAGACGACTTGAGAGTTTGTGAGTAAATTCTGAGACTTGAGGAACCAAAATGTTAACTAAAAATACCAGACAAATTGAAGTAATTAAAGCAACCGTACAACTAGAAAACAATTCATTTACAGAAAACAGAAAGGAAAGTTCGGCAAGAATAGACGATTGATGTGTCGATATCTACGACGGTATTAAAAGTACAGTGTGTTTTCCCAGGAACCGAGTATTGAGATACAGCACAATGTACACCACATGAGTTTACGACGTGAAAATTTTCTAGAAATATTAGCTCAATGATTAAGTCGGGGTTAACATGATGCTATAAAGCTTATATAGATTTGGAAAACTCAAACTGCTGCTAGTTTCATGTTTTTAGTATTGTAACAATGCAAGTATATTCCAATGTTTTGAGCCTTCTTTGGCTTCTCGTATTGACTACACTCCTAAGGAATCTCCGATCTCCTTCGTCAGACGCACGTCGCAAAAGCGAAAAATTTAGTTCTCTGCTCTGTCAGTTTCTCCAGCCCTATTTTTCTGCTCTGCAATTTGCAGTTCTTCTTATCCAATAGGAATAAAAGTACAAAGAAGGCGACCTGCTGAAACTGAACGATCATCTCGAGCAGTCGGCACTAGCCGAATTAATGCCTACTGCTACTACATATTCACAACATTAGTATTCTGTGATATTTACACTGTCTTTCAATGGCTAGAGATGGTTTTATACAATTTCTTTCATAGAAAATTAGAGCTATTTTCTACAAGACTTACGACCGTGATCAGGTGACTAATGGAATTTAAGAAATTACTTTCGTTTCTAAATACACAACACTGTATTATACACAGGAATATACGTTAGTAACCAGCATGCACATATGAATTCGTTTAGCAATTGTAATTATTTGCAACCAGACATAGAATACGATGGCCAGTCCAAATCGGACATACAATTTGGAAGTAAGTGTTAATCGTTCTAAACTTAAGAGATTCATTAGATGAAGGAAACTACCAAATCTTTATCTTAGGTGAGAAAGCTTTGCAAAATCGGTCACCAACTATAGTTTGTATACAACTCTCTATGATAAGGTATTAACAGAATTAACAGACTAGCAAACCTTTCCCACACGTAAACGTTTGCTACATAAAATGTTTAACTTCGAGAGAGTATCCTTCGTACGATATCTGTACAAGCAATGGGGAATTGATTCCTGAATATGTGCGGAGGCCTTCTCATTATAATCACATATGGCAACACTTACTTGAAGGACTCTTAAAGGAAAAAGAATGGTTTAAAACAAAATGGGGCACTAAGGTAGTTACTTTCTTCAACAAGGAAATGTTTCGGTTCAGATCATACAGTCCGACAAAAGCAAACAAACTTAAACTTGACTAGTGATTGCACCGACACCTTAAACATTTCAGCTATAATTATTGCCAAAAATTAAGCAGTCCTTTTATAAATAGATTCAAAACTACGGATACTTAGATAACTAGTGATATGGAAAAGGATCTCAGCAAGCTTACGTGGCTAAGGTTAACATACGAGGGTTAATGCATCAACTGTATTAGATCACAGTATAGAAGACACTTACTTATGCATTTTTCACAAATGTAAATAAACATTACATTGTCTGGAGGTGACGCTGTGTTGGCGTGGATTAGTACTGCCCAGTCCGCCCCAGTAGCTGAGTGGTCAGCGTGACGGATTGCCGTCCTCCGGGCCCGGGTTCGATTCCCGGCTGGGTCGGAGATTTTCTCCGCTCAGGGACTGGGTGTTGTGTTGTGTTCATCATCATTTCATCCCCATCCGGCGTGCGGGTCGCCCAATGTGGCGCCGAATGTAATAAGACCTGCGCCAAGGCGGCCGGACCTGCCCCGCGAGGGGCCTCCCGGCCAATGACGCCAAACGCTCATTTCCAGTACTGCCCAAGCAAGGATGTCTGACCTAATTCTCCTTTCCAGATCCACACATCATACAGCGTCTCACAAATTATCCACCCAGCCGTAAGGTGACAACGCGTCCATCCAAGGCTCGTTCCAGTAAATTTGCAGGTAACTTAGTTTCGCTTCCGCTACACGGCTGTGACACTCTACACGTAAGACAATAGCGCACTCACGGCGGGCCTTCCCACCTTTACTTTGACGCACTAGCCACCTCCTACTGAAAGTTATCTAAATAAATAAAAATATGACTGACGTACTGTTTCTGACTGTAATATCTGAGCTGTAATAGTAAATGAAATGCCGTAACCTGTAATGTCGTAATGCGAATAAAGCTGCATTTTAATAATAATTAATTGTCATAATGAAAAGGGAAATGTTTCATACTGTAATAGTTATCAATCTGACTGCATGAATTTTACTTAGTATAAACTGCCTGAATGATGAACTTCGACATAAAACCTACGATAATTAGTTTTGAAAAGCTGATCACAAAGTCTGTCTCTGAATGACATGGGTTGGCCCTGACTGAATAAATAAATAAAAACATCAGAATATTTAGTCATTACCTCTATTCTGCTCAAATCTGGATAACGCGTTGCAGTACTGCTGTGTCTTGCGCGCCGCTATGCTAAAGCTTCAAATTACTGTAGCTACACAGACACACTCGTGAGGTGCAATGAGTTCTCTGTTAGTTGCAAATCAAAGTGTTATCCAAACATACTTGATTCGTTTTCCACTAAAAGATGTGGTCGATTAAAAATTGTAAGAGAGAGGTTGGTAAAAAGTAAAATACGGTGGGCATAAATGACAATACTAAATTTTTTTGTATAATGTGAAAAAGTGCTCTTGGCTAATTTCAGATTAAATGAACGTCTTAACATCCAAATAATACACTTTCCTATCTTTCAAATCTAGCAACTCTCAATACAACAACCAAGTTAGTCCGATGGCGCAGCAATAGTGGAAAAAAAATAACATCATTATAATATTTAACTCTGACATTCCACTTCTGGTATACACTTAGTACATTAAACTTCGTCTTCACAAATCAGTTTCCGTTATAATCTTGATACAATCATGCTCATTAAACACACTGATAAACTGAAACATTGAAACATTTCGCCGGCTGGAGTGACCGTGCGGTTCTAGGCGCTACAGTCTGGAACCGAGAGATCGCTACGGTCGCAGGTTCGAACCCTGCCACGAGCATGGAGGTGTGTGATGTCCTTAGGTTAGTTATGTTTCAATAGTTCTAAGTTATAGGGGACTGACGACCTCAGAAGTTGAGTCCCATAGTGCTCAGAGCCATTTGAACCATTTTTTTGAAACATTACAATTGCTTCCTCACTCCAACACAGCTTATTATCTCCTCCTGCTCCTTCTGCGATACAGCTTTGCAACATCGCTGATCGCTCACAATCGATTCAGATATCAAAATTATACATAACACCTTTCACTGTACACAGAGGGTATTCCATCCAACTTTCCTAACAAAACGTTTCCACCTCTCCATCCCTATGGCCTTGTGCAAGGAACAGTAAAAGCACTAACATTTTCTCGTACAGAAACTACTCATGAAAGTTATTCATCATTACTGAAAATATAGGAAAAAATATGTATATATACACTCCTGGAAATTGAAATAAGAACACCGTGAATTCATTGTCCCAGGAAGGGGAAACTTTATTGACACATTCCAGGGGTCAGATACATCACATGATCACACTGACAGAACCACAGGCACATAGACACAGGCAACAGAGCATGCACAATGTCGGCACTAGTACAGTGTATATCCACCTTTCGCAGCGATGCAGGCTGCTATTCTCCCATGGAGACGATCGTAGAGATGCTGGATGTAGTCCTGTGGAACGGCTTGCCATGCCATTTCCGCCTGGCGCCTCAGTTGGACCAGCGTTCGTGCTGGACGTGCAGACCGCGTGAGACGACGCTTCATCCAGTCCCAAACATGCTCAATGGGGGACAGATCCGGAGATCTTGCTGGCCAGGGTAGTTGACTTACACCTTCTAGAGCACGTTGGGTGGCACGGGATACATGCGGACGTGCATTGTCCTGTTGGAACAGCAAGTTCCCTTGCCGGTCTAGGAATGGTAGAACGATGGGTTCGATGACGGTTTGGATGTACCGTGTACTATTCAGTGTCCCCTCGACGATCACCAGTGGTGTACGGCCAGTGTAGGAGATCGCTCCCCACACCATGATGCCGGGTGTTGGCCCTGTGTGCCTCGGTCGTATGCAGTCCTGATTGTGGCGCTCACCTGCACGGCGCGAAACACGCATACGACCATCATTGGCACCGAGGCAGAAGCGACTCTCATCGCTGAAGACGACACGTCTCCATTCGTCCCTCCATTCACGCCTGTCGCGACACCACTGGAGGCGGGCTGCACGATGTTGGGGCGTGAGCGGAAGACGGCCTAACGGTGTGCGGGACCGTAGCCCAGCTTCATGGAGACGGTTGCGAATGGTCCTCGCCGATACCCCAGGAGCAACAGTGTCCCTAATTTGCTGGGAAGTGGCGGTGCGGTCCCCTACGGCACTGCGTAGGATCCTACGGTCTTGGCGTGCATCCGTGCGTCGCTGCGGTCCGGTCCCAGGTCGACGGGCACGTGCACCTTCCGCCGACCACTGGCGACAACATCGATGTACTGTGGAGACCTCACGCCCCACGTGTTGAGCAATTCGGCGGTACGTCCACCCGGCCTCCCGCATGCCCACTATACGCCCTCGCTCAAAGTCCGTCAACTGCACATACGGTTCACGTCCACGCTGTCGCGGCATGCTACCAGTGTTAAAGACTGCGATGGAGCTCCGTATGCCACGGCAAACGGGCTGACACTGACGGCGGCGGTGCACAAATGCTGCGCAGCTAGCGCCATTCGACGGCCAACACCGCGGTTCCTGGTGTGTCCACTGTGCCGTGCGTGTGATCATTGCTTGTACAGCCCTCTCGCAGTGTCCGGAGCAAGTATGGTGGGTCTGACACACCGGTGTCAATGTGTTCTTTTTTCCATTTCCAGGAGTGTAGATTGATAACCAGACAGTAATAATACAGCCAAAGTTATATCAATGGTACGAAGTGTTGGTACTACCGTTCGTTTCAGTGTGCTGATGCTGATCATAGTACAATAAACCTGGTTACGCTTTTCCAGTTCGGAGCGTAACAGCTCAAACACCGACAGAAGGGGCGGCAGGCCATCAGCCGAAACCAGGTCGGCCAGTGGCCTGCCAGCCTCGGCTGACATGGCTCTCGCAGTTCGTGCTTCCCCGTGAGGTACGTCACGTGGACTCCCGTCGCATGAGCGTTCGACCTACGAATAACTCCAAATCAGGCCCTCGACCCCGCTCCAGATGTTTCGACGCGGTCACGATACTCTCAACAGATGGAAACGGGATTTAAACCATCCCGAGGAGCCCGTCAGGAAGCTGTCACACCTGGGCCACACGATGACGCACAGCCTGTACTGGTGGTCGCATCTATGACGCTGACTCCGCCGTGCCGCGAACCAACATTCTGTACATCCGAGGCACAGGGACACCGTCTCGCTGCCGCCCCGCCACCCCACAGCCGTCAGCTGCCATCCTCTAGCATGCTGTGGTAGTCGAGCCGCCGATACCGTCCACGGGAAACGCGTACGTCGGCAAGCCCGTACCAATATGCTGGGGTCCGAGAATCAACAAACGTCGCCTGTATTCTGTCTGTTTCAGATGTGCTCAACCATGTCTGTTCGTGTTCATCAACTGACTGGCTGACTTCTTCGTCCGCTGCTTCGCCAACCTCTAGCAGAGAAGCAGTTTCCCACTCCTACCGTGCAGTAAACCCTCATTACACTAGCATTATGAAAGAAAGTTACTCTGATACTGCTGCGAACCTTTAGACGGTTATCTACTAAAGTTTAGGTATTCGTTATCTCCATATTTGTATGCGATCAGTTTTAATCACTTATTTCAGCTATGGCGACTTTTCGTCTATGGGTTTCCAAGTTTCACCTAAGGTGGAACCCTGCTTGTGAATTGGACACTTTGCTACTCGAGCTGCCACTTTCGATATACATTGAAGAGCCACAGAAACTGGTACACCTGCCTAATATCGTGTAGGTCCCCAGCGAGCACGCAGAAGTGCCACAAAACGACGTGGCATGAACTCGACAAATGTTTGAAGTAGTGCTGCAGGGAACTGACACCATGAATCCTGCACGACTGACCACAGATCCGTAAGAGTGCGAGAGGGTGGAGATCTCTTGTGAACAACACGTTACAAGACATCCCTGCTATGTTCAGTAATGTTCATGTATGGGGAATTTGGTGACCAGCGGAAGTGTTTAAACTCAGAAGAGTGTTTCTGGAGCCACTCTGTAGCAGTTCAGGACGTGTGGGGTGTCGCATTGTCCTGCTGATGAATGGATGCAGGTCATCAGACAGGATGGTTACGTACGTGTCACCTATCGTATCTAGACGTATCAGGAGTGCCATATCACTCCAACTGCACACGCCCCACACCATTACAGAGCCTCTATCAGCTTTAACAGTCCCCTGCTGACGTGCACGGTCCATGTATTCATGAGGGTACCTCCAATCCCGTACACGTCTATCCGCTCGATAGAATTTGAAACGAGACTCGTCCGACCGGCAACATGTTTCCAGTCACCAATAGTCCAATGTCGGTGTTGACGGGCCCAAGCGAGGCGTAAAACTTTGTGTCGTGCGGTACATGAGTGGGCCTTTGGCTCCGAAAGCCCATATCGATGATGTTTCGTTCAATGGTTCGCACGCTGACACTTGCTGATGGCGCGGCATTGAAATTTGCAGCAATTTGCGGAAGGGTTGCAATTGTGCCACTTTGAACGACTCTCTTCAGTCGTCTATGGTCCCGTTCTTGGAGGAACTTTTTCCGGCCGCAGCGATGTGGGAGATGTGATGTTTTATCGGATTCCTGATGTTCACAGCACACTTGTGAAATGGTCGTATGGAAAACCCCCCTTCATTGCTACCTCGGAGAAGCTGTGTCCCATCGCTCGTGCACCGACTATAACACCACCTTCAGATTAACTTAAGTATTGATAACCTGCCGTTGTAGCTGCACTAACCGATCTAACAACTGCGCCGGACGTTTTTTGTCTTACACAGGCGTTGCCTACCGCAACGCCGTATTCTGCCTGTTTACATATTTCTGTACTTGAATGCGCGTGCCTAAACCAGTTTCTTTAGCGCTGCAGTGTATTAGCGCACGCCGTGTATATTTTGGCAGCTATACAAATCTGTATCCTACTGTGAAGATTGAGCAATCTGTAGCGACGCTTTGTGCCTTAACCAAAAAAGTCTCTACTTTAGAGGCTCCACTCGGCTCCACACCAGAAGACCTCAATCAGTCATCGTAACGAAGCTAAAAACTGATAGCAGCGCACTTTTAACCACTGCCACCAGTCACTGGAACGAACTGTGAGCAAATTTAAATTTCCGCTGCCAAATGTCATTGCTGGCGATATGAGTAGCTATCTGCAGACCGTTGTTTCTATCGCTCCTGCGATTGCCTCTTAAGCCTGTCGTATGTCTCGACCCGATACGCGCGACTGCACAATTGAAGCGCTCATTCCCGTAACACTGTTACCATAAGAGGGCCATTATCTGTCGAAGTTCCGGCCTCCCTGCGTGTAACAACCCTTTGTTATCCCTCAGCTGCTGCCCATACCTCAACGACGCAGACGACATTTCGCAGTACAGTGTGTCCTTTTGGAACTTTTCAGACCAGTTTGTAAACGCATTACGGCCACATATTTTTACAATGCATTACGGGTACATATTTTTGCAATGCAAACAATTGAGCAGAAGGAGTGACAGTGACAATCTGTCGCCATAAGCTCACACATAGCCGTTTCCATTATCAGTAAATTGTACCTAATTTCATAATGGATATCAGAGTAAAAGTGGTATTCTGCCAGGTATTTAAGCCTATGAATAATTTAATTCTCTCTCCGAAGTTCCTTCACTTCCAGACGAACATTCTTCTTCCTCTTTTTACCTAGGTCTCACCCTTTGTCCATCTCCTCCTCATTTACGACTACTCCACTGTGTTTCTGCGGATATAATGCTTGCGTATGTGAGGAAGAACAAAAGAACTCATTTGTGCGTATTCGCTACTTTTATAAACTGTATAATTTAAGTTGAATACTTGCTTTTTAATTTTTTGTAGCTTACTGTTGCTTGTAAAATGTGCCCTGAACAAGCCGAAGCTTTCTTAAGAGCAATTAGTACGGTGAGTAGTTCTCTAAAATCACGAGGGTGAGAACAGTTCTCTTCCAACATTCCTTGAACTCTGCAGTGATGCATCTGGTTAACGAGTTTGCCAACTTCACGGCGGCTATACTTTCAGACAGTTTGGTAATTTGCATTTTAATATGTCTTTGTTTTAATATTCAAATTATCCTCCCACTCATAACTTATAAGCAAAACCTTTACTTCCGCACAATTAAAAATTTCCTCCACGAACTACATAATTATGAAACAAGAGAGTCGCTGCCGAGAGATTCGGAATGTTAAGAAAACCACAAATTTTAATATCGGTAAACTTATTACGTTTCTGAATTCTTGAGAAGGATTTCTTTCAAAATATTGCCAAGTTAAAATGATTATAACTCTATTCCTCAAATCATTCTTGTATCTCGTTGCTATTTAGAAACTAGTTATTATGAAGAAAAGGGCGAAGGTAAATATTTGTTGATAGTATCGAATGGGGAATAATCGAGGAGCTAATGCTTGTATACAGGAGTTCCCCTTTTAAGAATCATGAATTCAGAACAAAAGGTGAAGGCTGTAAACTGCCAATATCCTTAAGCCCATTAATGTTACTAACCTATGAAAGAATACCGCTTCATAAGAAAACTTCCAACAGCACAATCGAAAGAGGTGACACAGACATTAATCCGCTTTACGAGTATTTGCGAGAAGCAGAGTTAAAATATCTGTCTTGTGAACAAACGTTTGTTTCCCGTTATTTCTCTAAACTACTTAAGATCCTTACGGATTGGTCTCATGGAAAGAGTCAACGATGATTTCCTATCCTACCATTGTTAACTGATTCTTCCGTTATTTCTTGGTACAACAACATTGTAATAAAGAAAAAGCACTGTATTGCTTATTTTCTGCAAGATTAATTTATTGAGTTAACCGGCTTTTGGCTTACAGGGTCATCATCAGACTTTAACTTGTTATCCTCGCCAAAGAAGTTACGATATATTACCACCATACTGACAAAGATGTCATTTAGTCTGTGTCTGTTCGTCAGTCAGGATGGGTAACATCTTTTCCAGTGTTGTTTACAAACATTGTAACTTCTTTCGAGATGACAGTCAGTTAGAATATGATGATGGCCTGTAAGACGAAAACCAGTTAAATCAGTAAATTAATTCTGTAGAACATAAGCAATATACTGCTTTCCATTTATTATCCTATAACTGAACAATTTGAACTTGTGCTCTGTCTCTAATGATACTTACGAAGAGAGTTTAAACTCACATCTCTTCCTTTGCCACACGATGGAAACTGATATGGGAGAAGGGAACTAATAATAATGTATCAATGAGAGAAAAAAGGTGAACATAACAGTAATCAGTCATCGTCACTCAATTTTAAGATACTTTGTTTGGAGTATTACAGAAGACAAATAAGACGGTGGGAGTAACGTGTATGGTATATGATAGCAAGGAGATCCTGTTAAGCTTACAGTAGGAAATTCGAAGACTTATTTTTCATCATCATCATTATCATCATCGTCACCTATTAACCACTGTTATTATACTGGACCTTCAAAAGCTTCAGGTGTTTTAATTTTTAAATTTAAATATCCTATAATACATAACATGTTTCTTAGCCAAAAATTTATGTGCACTGTGGCCCATGTATCGCTACTGCAGATTAGAACTGGAACGTTTATGCGCTGCAGGCTATCTTTTGAATGCTACCTTCAGTTTCCCAATTTCATTCGAAGCGATTTTTTCTCAAATGTCGATTTTCGTGAATTGCAGCACCGTGGAGTACAACAAACAACACAATTTCACATATATTGCGGTTGTTGCATTCACTTTATAGGTGATTTGAGGCGAATCCAGAATGCGAAATTTTATACACAGGTCAGGCAGACTAGGAGCAACATCTTTAACTCGGCTGCGGATAGAAAGGAAATCACCATTTATGACTTCTGTCCATACTGCTTCAGCTCCGGGTCAGAGATCAGAAATGCCTCCGTGTATTCGTTTTAAGCTAGCCAGCGAGTCCTGTGACGTCAGCTCCGAACTCATCGTTTCCGTATGGTGGCAGACTCGACTAGTGAGTCTCCGTCGGTGCCCACTCGTCACCTGAGCCTGTTGTCGGGTATACAAGTGGACTCGAATAGCTCAGAAAGGAGAGCGAGTACATTAGTTCGTAAGTACAGCCGCGAACTCGCGGCTTTCCAGCTGCATGTGCAACGCTTCTGGAAACAGTTTCCGCTATGAGTCTGTAAATTACTACGATACTCGTTTATACCACACAGTCACGATTTCGGCATCACAGATCATAGACATAGCGCAAGTTGAAATGTTGCAAAATGTGCGAACTGCCTACATTACTTAAGCAACAGCTGAGTATGACGATTATTGCATATCAATCCAATGACCGATCAGTTAGCAGTGATGGATCACTAGAACAAAACGACACAAGAAATAGCTGTCCAATCTTAGCTAAGTGCTATACTTTCACTCACTTCTCAACTGCAAAACTCCAAAAGAACAACTGAATTTTGAAAAAACTCCGTCCGATCCTAATTCAAAACTACCATCTCTTAAAGAAGCAGAGAAAATAACCAACTCTTTGATGAGCAACAAGTCTCGAAATCCTACCAAAAATATGGAAATTAAATGACATAATCTCACACAAGCGTCTCACAGAATTAAATCAAACGTTTGCGAAGCTGAACAAATGCCTGCAGAATGGAAATGTGCATTAATTTATCTTCTACACAAAAAAGGAACGAAAACCGATCCAAATAATTACAGGAGAATTTTACTACTCCCTGTAGTATACAAAATTCTTTCAAAGGCCCTGATAAGTTGACTGGAAGAACAAAATTTGGAAATTTGTGGTAAGGTCTTATGGAACCAAACTGCTGAAGTTATCGGTCCATAAGCTTACGTACTACTTAAACTAACTTACACTAAGGACAACACACACACCCATGTCCGAGGAAGGACTCGAACTTCCGATGGGGGGGAGGCCGCGCGGGTTGTGAGAAGGTGGGCCGCGCAGCCACCGCTCGGGGCTGGAAGAACAGCCAGACCAATTAATAGAAGAGTATCAGGAGCGGTTCCGCAAGGGTCGATCTTGCATTGAACAGATATGGAAGCTAATGACAATTTTGCAAATCAGAAGATGGTGAAATACTGTGGTAACATTTGCCGACTTTAAAAGACTTACGATACAATAGACAAGCAAACATTATTCGACACGTTAGATGAATTCAGGATTGACAGAAGAACAAGATCAATTATCCAGCAGACCTTAACCGGTACAACCTCCAAATTTAAATTCATGGGACAAACGTCAGAACTATTTCAGATTCATATTGGTGTTCGGCAAGGAAATGTCCTCTCCCTCTTTCTATTTAACATTCTTCTGGTAAAAATTGAGAGGACATTAGAAAAACAAATAGTGGGAATACAATTCGGGATTAAAAAAGAGCTGAGAACCAATGTGAAGTGTCTGGCTTTCGCGGACGATATTTCCATTATAAGCAACAAAAGAGAGGAAGCCAAACTTGCACTGGAGACTCTTCACGAAATCTCACAGAAACTGGTCTACAAATGTCCTTCGAGAAGACTCAAAACATGGAAAGCAAGCGTGCAGGTAAACTCCCTGTTACAACTCAGTATAAGAAAAAGGCACAAGTTGCGCAGTTCAAATATCTAGGAGAGATAACTCAACCATCAGGACTGAACTCCATAGCCAATCAAGAAAGGATCTCCAAATCACAGAAGGCATATGAACTCACTTGGAATCACTACAATAAAAAATCTATTTCTGTCAACGAAAAACTAGGGCATTACAACACGGTGGCTCTACCAGAAGCACTCTACGCCGTAGAAATACAGTTATTCAAGGTCATAAGAAAATAAGGGAGATTGAAAAGCAAGAAAGGAAAATTCTGAGGAAAATATATGGACCAGCGTTTCGTGAAGGAATTTGGATAAAGAGGCCAACAAGAGAGACCTACAAAAAGATAGAAACTATAACGGAAACCTTCGGAAAGAGAACAATGAAATTTTATGGCCATGCCAGCAGGATGAACAACAACAGGCTCACAAGGCAAGTCTATGAGATAGCAAACACAAACAAGAGCAAGACAAAGTGGATAACTGAAACAAGAGAAGACATTAAGGAACTGAGAAGCATACAAGGCAATATAAATAATCGAATACAGTTCAGGAACATCATAAAAAAACATACACTTAAACAAAAACACACCGAGAAAAGAACAGGAAATATGTGGTCGGAAAGAACGAAGGAAGAAGAAGAAGAAATCATGACTACTTCTCTCAAAAGGGAGTTATCGAAAAATTATGTGTGTGTGTGTGTGTGTGTGTGTGTGTGTGTGTGTGTGTGTGTGTGCGAGTATGTGTGTTTATTATAATACTTAATATTTACTGACAGAATGTCTGACAGTAACATTCACAAACACTCACTTTCGAGGTATTACCGATTTTGTAACGGAAGTGCCAGAAAACATGACGTAAGGCTACAGAGGATTATTTAAGTGGTAATTACTATCAAAATAAATTTATAATAGTCTTTGAGAAATTTACAGAAACGACTGATAAGCTGTACAAGTCGCTGTTAGACCATAAACTCAAGTTAGCACGATCAAATGAATACAGAAATAGCGAGCTTTTAGTCGCAGAGATGCAACAATGACGTTGCTTGTGCCCAGTTTTCGTTTGACTCGGCAATTTTTTCTCATGGTGAGAGTGGAACAAACAACAATACAAACATTTTGTTTGCATAGGACGAAATTTATGTTTTTAGGGGTGAAGTGTGAACTATTGCTTGAAACTTTTCCCAGACATCACTTCTCTAATGAACAGCGCTTGTAATTATGTACACTGGATAATGTGATGTCACAGTCAGACACCACACTTGCTAGGTGGTAGCCTTTAAATCGGCCGCGGTCCGTTAGTATACGTCGGACCCGCGTGTCGCCACTATCAGTGATTGCAGACCGAGCGCCGCCACACGGCAGGTCTAGAGAGACTTCCTAGCACTCGCCCCAGTTGTACAATCGACTTTGCTAGCGATGGTTCACTGACAAAATACGCTCTAATTTGCCGAGACGATAGTTAGCATAGCCTTCAGCTACGTCATTTGCTACGACCTAGCAAGGCGCCATTACCAGTTACTATTGATACTGAATTATGTACAGTCAAGAGCGACGTTCACCAGTTATGGATTAAAGTTAAGTATTCCACCAGCTACGTCCGTTTTTCTAAAGTCTAAATTCCTTGTCCTGTTCCAGACCTCACACCAGCCTGCGTGAGCTAAAACGCGTACGTTTCGGCCCACAACAGATAATATAGCTTCTCTAAAGGCCATCTGATCCCGACAGCAGCAAGATCGTTTACTCATTTTCCGTACTAACAATGAATGAAGCCTAGCGCTAAGATCCTGCACTCTTCAGTAAGACAGAAAGTGTCGACGACTATGGAGCGACCACAGCGCCACAGTTTTCAGAATTATAATAGTCGCGGAACTACAGCGGGGAACGAAGGAAAACCGTTAGCACTCACGTAACAGCGATGCCTTGATGTATAAAGTGTGCAACGTGTACTATGAGATTTGCACTTGCTCCGTTCCTGATCTCTGCTATGTGTCAGAATTCTTCAGTTGCAGCGGCCGACCAATATTCGCAGGCCTGTCCCTCAGTAATCCATTATCAGATTTTAACAAGGGTGAGAGGTCTGGAGAATTTGCTGACCAGGGCAACAGTAGAAAAAATTCTGTATCGAGGGAAGTCAGAGTAGTACAGAAGGAAGGAAGGAAGATTGGGTTTTAATGTCCTGTCGACAACGAGGTCATTAGAGACGGAACACAAGCTCGGATTGTGTCAAGGATGGGGAAGGAAAGCGGCCGTTCTCTTTCAAAGGAACCATCCCGGCATTTGCATGGAGCGATTTACGGGAATTACGAAAAATCTGAATCTGGATGTCTGGACGCGGATATGAATCATCGTCCTCCCGCATGCGAGTCTAGTGTTATAATCATTGCGCCATCTAACTCGGTAGAGCAGTATGGGTAACATGGTGTCTTGTGTTATCTTGTTGAAAGTAACGTAACAGAAACCTTGAATATGGGGCACACCTATCGGCGTTAACATGTATTGAATGGAACAGCTGATGTTCAAGCTATTGGTTACACGAACCAGAGGTAATCGTGTTGTACATGGCTTCTCAAACCTCCATGCCAAACACAATCTGTCAACGATCTGTCTTTTGAGAGGCTCCACCCACAAATACGAGCCATCATAATGCTATAAACAGAGCAGAACACGTATGAAAAGAGGATGTACAGGGCTATTACAAATGATTGAAGCGATTTCATAAATTCACTGTAGCTCCATTCATTGACGTATGGTCACGATACACTACAGATACGTAGAAAAACTCATAAAGTTTTGTTCGGCTGAAGCCGCCCTTTAGGTTTCTGCCGCCAGAGCGCTCGAGAGCGCAGTGAGACAAAATGGCGACAGGAGCCGAGAAAGCGTATGTCTTGCTTGAAATGCACTCACATCAGTCAGTCATAACAGTGCAACGACACTTCAGGCCGAAGTTCAACAAAGATCCACCAACTGCTAACTCCATTCGGCGATTGTATGCGCAGTTTAACGCTTCTGGATGCCTCTGTAAGGGGAAATCACCGGGTCGGCCTGCAGTGAGCGAAGAAACGGTTGAACACGTGTATCTGGACATGCTGGAAAACTGGCTCATGCCACAACTGGAGATCGACAGCGCCGACTTCATCTTTCAACAGGATGGTGCTCCACTGCACTTCCATCATGATGTTCCGCATATCTTAAACAGGAGATAGGAAAACCGATGGATCGGTCGTGGTGGAGATCATGATCAGCAATTCATGTCATGGCCTCCACGCTCTCCCAACTTAACCCCATGCGATTTATTTCTGTGGGATTATGTGAAAGATTCAGTGTTTAAACCTCCTCTACCAAGAAACGTGCCAGAACTGCGAGCTCGCATCAACGATGCTTTCGAACTCATTGATGGGGACATGCTGCGCCGAGTGTGGGAGGAACTTGATTATCGGCTTGATGTTTGCCGAATCACTAAAGGGGCACATATCGAACATTTGTGAATGCCTAAAAAAACGTTTTGAGTTTTTATATGTGTGTGCAAAGCATTGTGAAAATATCTCTAATAATGAAGTTATTGTAGAGCTGTGAAATCGCTTCAATCATTTGTAATAACCCTGTAGTTTCACTCCGGTGTCGTGTGTTGTCGTTGTGATGGTGACTCAGGGTGAACAATAACAATGGCTGTCTTGCTGACAGTCATGGCATTCCAGCGTGGTTACACTGTCTGTATAGATACTTGCCTTGTTACAAACAAGCCCGTTTCTTGATTCAAGATATGTGTCGAGGTTGTGCGATTCTGCACGTCCAAGCGAACAATATACTAGTTCTCTTGAGCGCGTGGCATTGAATATGATCCTTCTGAATCCATGAAGTCCATATTCGAATGACAATCGTTTGATCCGGTCCAACACGGGCATTAATGTTTCTGAGCGATAAACTACAGCTTTGATGGGCCACGATAATGCTTTTGTAGAATTCCGACGCATGCTGCTAACTTTTGTCCTTCCGACACACTGAATTTTCCTTCCATACGTACTGAGTGTAGATGGCGTTATTGCTACCTACTTTGAGCCGTTATGATGAACTGCTTATCGCTTTGTCAATTTGATGTTGCAATTGTGATGACAAGTAGTGTATTTCGCTGACCAGTCGCAACTAGAGACCGGAAATTAGATCGATATATTTGCTTTATAATCGCCAGGGCAGTATGACGTCATTGCCGACCTCGCCGTCTCAGTACGCTGGGACATTCGACTCGCGAGTCTCTGTCGTTACCTATGTAGCTGAAAACTCGTCATTTGAGTCTCTTATCAGTTTCGAGTTGACTATACCAGGATAAAAACGTGAGCGAATGGTCGAGTTCTCAAGTATAATTGAGGACTCGTGGCACTGCCCAAAAAATATACACATTTGTCGGGCATGACGATTATTATACAGGGTGTAACGGATAAATGTGCACATATTTTTCTACCTGGTACCGTAATGAGTACACAAATCAGTGTGTTGGTTATTCCTCCTCTGTGTCGAACAATCTGCCCACAAACATGTCCTAACCTTTACGACCTCATGTCTTCAGCGCAATCTTAACTGCATCACTAAGTAGGCTACGCCTACCAGTATAGACTAAACGTTTTGCGTCCACATACTCACACTCCAATAAAAGACTGGCTGCCCAGGAGAACGTAAGCATAATAACTTGCGCCTGCTATATGTACTTGCAGGTACAACCCAACCTAAAACGTATGACTCGTAATAGCTAAAATTAATAGTCTGAAAATGACGTAAATACTGATGTAATGTTGTTCAGTACACCATCCTCAGCCACAGATAGACATTTCTGCACTTATACCCATTCCACATTGTATACAATACAATGAGTAATCGGTTAACAGTGAATACTGAATATTGTTCTCTCTCTGTCTGTCTGTCTGTGTCTCTCTCTCTCTCTATCTCATTCTCGCTCTCTCTCTCTCTCTCTCTCTCTCTTTCTCGCTCTCTCTCTCTCTCTCTCTCTCTCTCGCTCTGTGTGTGCGTGGGGGGGGGGGGGGGAGGGATGAGTGGGTTGGTGGAAGGGGGCGGTCGGTGAGTATGTATATGCCTTTGTGTGTATATGTAAGTGATTGCCTATGTTTTCTTAAAAATACTGTCCAAGTATTTTACGATTTAGTTTGTATTCGGAGAAAGTTTCACGATTACGTCAACATATACACACTGTAGACACCTTACTGAGTCTGTCACGTCAGTCCATGAAAACGTGACATGCGGATGACGTTTATTCCCAAAATAACGACTAATTGTGAAAATAATTTTACAGAAGCCTTCGTAAAAGCCACAGAAGTGAGTGATAAGCTGACAAGCTCTGTATTAACCAGTAAACCCAAGTAGCCTTGACCAAAAGAATACACAAATGGCGTTCATTTTGGTCATGGGGACGTAGCAGTGCCTCTGCCAGGCCAGACACTTAATTTTGAATTGCAGAGTAATCATGTAGATGTAGATGCTGTGAACACAATTTTTGGTCATCAGAGCATGTACGTTTCCTCACGGTGGTGGTGAATAAACAAGAATGTAACTTTTGTTTGCATTGGACGAACGTTGCATTTTTTCATCTCAACTGTGGACTGTACCATCAAACTTTTTGCACATATTATTCATTTTACAGAGGAGCACATTTGCAAGTTTATGTACTGATTCACTTAATTTTCGTCTTGCACCCTCTACAGTCTCACAAAACACAGCTTCGTCTGTGGGTACTGACAATTGGTCATTTCGCCCTGTTAGTGCTACTTCACGAAAACAATATCGTGCAATCAACTTCTGCACTGAGTCTCGATTAGTGCAGCGCGACCGTTTTCCGACACTTGCGAAACTACATCGGAAAGAAAGGAAGCCGACTTGGCAATGAAGTAACAGTAGCTCCTTGATTTATAATGTATGCAACCCTCAACATCTGACTCTTACTCTATTTTGAACTCCATCCGCAAATGTTTTATACTGAATGTAGCGGTAAACCGTTTCAATATGCTGCTGCTTGTATAT
This sequence comes from Schistocerca cancellata, assembly GCF_023864275.1. Classification (NCBI taxonomy): domain Eukaryota; kingdom Metazoa; phylum Arthropoda; class Insecta; order Orthoptera; family Acrididae; genus Schistocerca; species Schistocerca cancellata. The sequence continues at coordinate 444,310,092 of NC_064631.1, forward strand.
TGAGTATATCGTTTCTTTGGTCAAATTCCTAGTAGCTCACAACAATATCTCCAAAAGATCTACAGCTGTTTCAATAATCATTGATACATACAACTCCACTTCGCTTCAGTCATTTAACAACCTCATCCGATTCTGCAGTATAATATTTTACAAATGGATACATCTTCAGAAATATAGTTTTTCCATTTCTTAATGGTATCATAAACCAATATATACACATACTGGATCTCTTGTTCCTCGATTACTCACATGCTAAGATTTTTGATAAAATGGTAAGTGCTTTTATTTGTTTCAATGAATCGAAAATAAATGTCAATAGATACCCATTGAGTCTTTCTACAATTTTACTAAAACTAGTAGGTGATGGCATGGTCAGTGCTAAGACCATCTAGTTGTTCCTTGTGTATGGTAAATCTTTGATCGTAAGAGACGTTTAGGAAACATTGACCTAAAAATTGCTTACACAAAACAAAAAACTGTATTTTCTTTGAATTAAACCAATTACGCCATTGCTCAGTTTAGTTCTCATTCTGTTCAGTGCTTTTGTTTACTACCATCGCATCCCCATAGCCACCATGGACACATATCAGATCAGCAAAATGACCCTACGTCCTAGAGCCATATATATTACTACTAATGTTGTCCTTATTTGTTCAGAATTACACAACGACGAAGACAGAATTGGAGATTACTTGACAAAACCGATCTACTCTATTATGCACAGAATCTGTTCGTGGCGTCCTAAAGACGGAGATCACTGGGCATCCGTCCTGAACCATTAATTATTCGTCACGCACGCCTTCGAATTTACTGAGAACTTTAGTCTAGCCTATAAATCAGTATTGTACATATAAAACTAGACAGATATCTAAAATTGTGGGAGGTAAACCCCAGCGTCCTTCTGTCACTTGGAATTACAAGATACTATAACCAGTCACAATGTATTTTTATTTCCACTATGCGTTCCTTGGAATGGCAGAACTAACAGATGAAGCAACACAAGGAAAAAAGCTTCATTCCATCTGATTTGCAACAAGCAGCAAAGTGGTAGGTGTAGGTGGAAACATATTCCTCAGAGCAAACAATCCTTACTAGTATCTCATTATCTGACTAAACAAACAGTCAACAATGTAGATGCACTATGTAGGAGATTTTATCCCAGGGCGCACCCAGTGTCCAATTTCCAAGGAAATGAAAACTAGGCATTCGGAGTTTGGGGGCCTAGGACACCCTGAAAAGGATAAGTCACAACATTCTGAATTCTGTTTTAAACGACAAACTCATAAAATCAAACACAGAAACATAAATTACTTTCCACGTTGAACGTAAATTCACTATCAAAATCAGGAATTAAAACTTTAATAAACTTTCTAAGGGAAAAATGTACAGGATGCGTCACTAACTATTGTCACTTGGAATAACTCCGAAAGTATGATAGTACCTGAAACGTATGTAGGACAAATGTTGCATGGGACAACGGGGGCATAATATGACATTGGTTTTTTGTTGCTAGGTGGGATCGCCTGAGAGTAATGAAGGTAAACTTTTTTTTTTTTTTTTTTTTTTTTTGTAAATGGGATGCTATAGTTTGGTACATATTTTCTGACAGACGAATACAATGATGTGCAACAGTAAGGTCTTTGAAGGTCAACGAAGGTCACAAAGGTGGCATGAACGTCCATTTACAGAAGGTGTTCGAAGTGATGACCACTGATGTCAATGCAGTGCTGCAATCTTCTTATCATGAACTGAGTGGTATTCCTTATCACTTTTACACTTATCGAAGCACATGGTCTGATAGTTCTCTCTCGTATGTCGTGCAAATATTAAATATTCGCCGAATACGGCGTATCCATCTAACATGTGAACACCATTAGACGGTTTCGCAATACGACACTAACAGGAACGGTAAGACTAGTATCGTCGAATCAAGCGGATGTGATCCAAGTATTCCTTCGAAGAACAAGTCGATACGATTCTCATTTATGGAAAATGGAAACGAAATTCAGTGAGAACTAGAGACTTACACGCTGAAAGATCTCCTCAACTTACTCACCCTACACGTCGTACATTTAAATATGTGTATGATAAATTGAGAACAACTGGATCTTTAACGAATCGGAAACATATCCGGCAAAGGAAAGTTACTAACGAGGAAACGGAAATTGGTAGTCTTGCCACTGTGGTTCGAGATCTTTGTGTTAGTTCGCGTCAAATCGCAAGGGAATCTGGTATGAGCCAGACGAGTGGTTTTTGGGTTTTGCATCACCATAAATATCATCGTTACCATATCAGCATCCACTAAGAATTAATTGGTACGGATTGTATTCGTCGCATTGAATTCTGCCGAGGGGATAAACTTAAAATTCAGAGGGATAACTTATTTATTAATTTGATTTTATTTACTGATGAGGCTACATTCACCATGCATGCAAATGTTAGTTTATATAATATCCATTATTTGGCAACTGAAAATCCATATTTTCGGCGGCAAGCTGCACACCAAAAACCGTGGTAAGGTGAATGCATGATGTGGTGTTATTCAGAATTATAGGCCCCTGTTTCATCGAAAGAAATCTTAATGGTAGGAAGTACACCACACTCCTGCGAGAAACATTAGGTTTGTTATTGGAAAAAAATAGCTCTACGAACAGGGAACGGAATGTGGTATCAACACGATGGGTGTCGGGCACATTTTTCGCTGATGGCTAGAAATGAGTTGCTGAGACCACTTCCAAATCGTTGGACTGGGCGCGGAGGAGATGTGTCGTGGCCGGCTCGTTCACCAGACTTGGCGCCTTTCTATTTTTCTTGTGGGGATTCGTAAAAGACATTGTTTATAAAGACGTTCCAGCTACACCTGAAGATATGCGTACACCTGAAGATATGCGTGAGAGAATTGTCAGAGCATGTGCTTCGATAAGTGCTGATGTGGTAAGGAATACAACTCAATCCATAAGAAGAAGATTGCAGCACTGCATTGATACAAATGGTCATCACTTCGAACACCTTCGATAAATGGACGCTCATGCCATCTATGTGACCTTCGTTGACCTTCAAAGACATTACTGTTACACATCATTGAATTCGTCTCGATAGCCGCTGTCAGAAAATAAGTACCAAACTATAGCATCCCATTTAAAAAAGCAAAGTTGATCTTTATATCTCTGAAGCGACTCCACCTACCAACAAGAAACCAACATAATGTTATGGCCCCCATTGTTCCATGCAACTTTTGTTGCACAAACTTCTCAGCTCCTCTCATACTTTCGGGGTTATTCTTGGTGACAATAGTTAGTGACTCACCCTGTACAATGATAGCAGCACTGCTGGAATCAAAATTTACTGACGAACATCTTTTCTAGTCAGAAGGATTCAAGATATGTAAGGGAAAATTCTGGAAAAAGAGTTATGAAAATCTGGATCAGGTCTCACTGTAAATAAAATGTTATTAAACTCAGTAACATAATTATAATCAATTAATGAAAGACTGTCTGCACTAACATTTAAATAATCAAATTTTAAATACACATGCACCAACAAATGAGAAAAACAGAACACAAGGAAAGCAAACAGGAAATTTTTGGCAAACTGGGGAAAGCACCCTAGATAACTTTCCATCGAAAACACAGTATTACTACTTGGAGACATTAACGCACAAATTGGCAGAGAACTTTATCACAGGTCAATAGAAGGAAATTTCTCTGCACATAACAGCAGCAACACGAACTGAGAAAGACTCTTACACCCATGCAGGCAGCACAATGTAGTACTAAAATCTAGGATGTATGGTGAAAAATAGGTCGAGCACTTTGCTACATGTAGACACTGTGTCCATGAGATACTCAATGTAGAAATTGCCAAGAGCACCACTTTGGATTCAGACTACTACATATCTGTTATTTAAATCAAGAAAGAAGAACCAGTACCAACCCAGAAACTTAGACATACAGAACTTATCAAGAGAAAATGATCACAAAATGCAAATGGAGATTGCAGAAGAAACTATCCCTCCTAAAAGAAATGGAAACATTCTTGGTGGAATGATGATTGTGATAAGTTAATTGTAAAGATACAACTAACTTGGAATATTTGTCATACCATTAAAAATAGGGTGACCAGATACAATTGTTTAAAAAGGAGGACAAACAGCTTCAAAATGGAGGACAAAGGAAGAAAAAAGTGGACGCATCAAACGGGTCAACTGCAGATGAGGATACCACCCGTCAACCTTGGACAAGTCACGTGACTGCCGGAAATTACTGGTAAAACTATTTGTTAATTGTTACTGGTGGTCAGATGGTGATTCCCAGAAGCAATATTTTTCATTTTAAATTAAAAGCATTGATTGTGGTGACAGTGTGTCATCAATTGTTTTTATATTTACACGTAGTTTTAAGTTTTAACAAAGACGGCTGCCTAAAAGCCACTCCTCATGGGCTACTTTCACGTGACTTGTCCAAAGCTGAAGGTGGTATCCTCATCTGCAGTAGTCCCCATCAAACATACGTTCAATGTTAATAAATGAGTTCATTATTTATAGACATAACATACATATGTACCTTAAAATTTATTGTTATTTCTTGGAGGAACCAATTTTTTGCAGAAGTTTAGGCTAACTTAACGGATAATTGTAAAATGACTCACATGAAAATTCTTTTAAATTATATTGGATCATCAACTTACGTTTCACTGATTGAAGGTTTAATAATCTATTCCTCTCATCAGTCCACTGTGTGATAATTAGAGAAAATATTCTTTCAGCATTAGCATTATGCCATGAAATACTGACAAAGTATTCAGCAAGTTTCAGCAACTACAAGTGACAGTCAACTGACTTACTGTCACAAAAAAAAGCTTTGCCCATTTTTTACTAAAAGATAAAGTCTTTAATTCTGGATCATCATTATATCTTTTTAGAAATTGCCTGAAATTGCAGAACTGATCAAAAAATCTTCAATTTTAAAGGCTTTCATTTCTCCTGCAAATATACAAGGCTTTTCACAATATCACTGTAGCAAAAATCATTTTTAAGTAACATCCATCTAAAACATGAGAAGTCCTCAAACATACAGAGCCACCGTTTCAAATATTCATGGCATGACTGATAAAGTAAAATAGCTTCCTCCATAAAAAGTTTGACTTCTTTCTCGAAGCCTTCCTCTGTTGCAATTTTCAGGATCTGCTTGTCCTTAAGGCAAATGAATTTTTCACTTAATCGGTCTTCAAGCACCTTGCATACTGACTCTAAAATTTCAATGACATCAACCACAGAGTTGTCCTCCTTTTCTAATTCCAGAATACTTGTACTGAACAAAGATACCAATGAATGCAAATACCATAAGTAAGCTTCACTCAACCTGTTCTCAAAAAATTGAAACAAAACCTTTGGTGGTTTGAGTTCAGAGAGAAAGTGAGCTTTAAGAGCAGCATACATTTCCAGTACCCTTTCAATGGCTGGAAAAGAGACAGACACCTAGTTTTCACACGAGACAGGACTTGTTTGTAATTAACTTCAACATATTCACAGAAAGACAGCAACTCTTCTGTTCTAACTGTGTACATAGAAAAACAATTATGTATTTTTACAATATTATACTCTAAATCAATAGAAAGACAATCAGCTGCATGCTGAGTTGTATTGTGTAAAATGTGAACTGGACATACCTTTCCAATTATATGCTTATTTTTCAGAGATGTCTTTAATCTGCTGTATATATTATTGTCTTCCTTGCAGTTAATATCACCAAAGTTTGTGTTTGCATTATCACCAGCAAACGACACACACTTATTAACAATACCCAAATGCTGTAAAGTTTCTGTAATGTACTCTGCAACTGTCTCAGATGTTTCACTTGGAGTAGATTTTAGCTCGATTACTTTTGTTTTTAAACCACCCTGTTTGTAGTCAAAATATTGTATAACAATTGGAAACATTTCTATATTGTCATGGTTGCTTCCATCAGTAGAGACACCAAAACAAGATATGCCACTCAAATCTTCCATTGTAACAGCCAAGGCATGTGGAGCAATCACATTATTTACAATACTTTGAGCTTTTGTTCTTGCTGAGAAAATCTTTTTATCAACATCCGAGTCAAAATAAATTGCTTCATTTAATTTTGGCGTACAATCCATTGATCTGTAGCTAAAATAATGCCTTATATTATGGAATGCTAATGCTCGTTCTCCAGCAAGAGCTCTGTGGATTATAGCAGAATTAGATTGTTGTTGCTGAAATAATGTCTCTATCCTAGACATTGAACTGGAAACCTGAAGGTTTTTTTTATGCTTCTGAGTGGCAATGTGACGTTCAAGATCTTGGCCGCCCGTGCAAGAAATTTAACATTTCAGTGACAATGCAACATGCATTTCGTTTTATAGCTTTCAGGCAGCCAATAAGATTGCGTGTTTCTTCCAGGAATCAAAACTAGTTGTCAATAGTTACTGATGGTCAAGTGGTGGTTAACTGATCAATATAAAAAATTAAAAGCATTGATTGTGGTGACAGTGTGGCGTCAATTGTTTTGTTATGTCAACAACACGGAATTGTTTACAAATCGAAAAACATAAGACCATTCACCTCCCTTCATTCGACGCACCGCTACCAACATCTACAATTCAAGCAGCAGCTGACGACATTTAAACTGCACTTTAACCTTCCGAATACAAATAAATTGAATGACTATGAAACAATCAAATAAAACCATGACAGTTAATCTGTCGAGTTATTTCTTACCTTTACTGGCCACTGAGACGTGTGTTCCAGCTCTACATATCTTACATTCCGCTTCAAATTCATTTCTCCCTTTCTTGTAAGCCGGATATTTGCAGGAAAGGACATCAAAAAATGTAGATTTTCGTTTAGGCATAGCCAAATACTTTACATAACTCACTCGGTTAAAAATTACACTCACAAATCACACGTGCGCTACAGTAAGCCAAGCCAATGCAAAGCGAAGATACGAAACGAAAATTTTAAATAATCGATATTTGCATTCGCTTATAGGTCGACCGACGATAACATCGAAGATCCTATTGCCACCTACTAACACCGCCTTCATGCGTGTTTATCGCGAAGGGTGTGCCAATATTTAAAGTATTTAAGTAAAGAGCAGCAGAACGGGACGAATTGTAAATTTAACTGTATTACGCTCAACTTTGCGAAAAATCTGGACACTGTAAAAATCCGCCCGGATCCCGGACAAAGAGCTAAAAAGAAGGACATGTCCGGATTAATCCGGACGTCTGGTCTCCTTAATGTAAAATGATAAAAACAGGAAAAATTTTATGGATGCAAGGAAACATGCATCAAAAGGGCTCCAAAATATCAGTGTGCAACATATAAAAGATAAACTAACGTTAGTTGAGTCACGTTTTACACAGAAAAACACGAGGAACTTTTACAAAACATTCAAAAACAGCTTAAAGAAGTACACACCACCAAGTTTATAGTTTATAGATCCAAAAGCGCAACTACTTCATAGAAACACAGAAAACTTGAGAATACTTGCAGAATACTTCAAACTGTGAGCCACCTAAAGCGGAATTTCATTTTGATAACTGAGAGTGACTAATAGCAGAAGAAATCAGAGAATCCATTAAACAAATAAAAAGTGACAAACCATCAGATGAAGACAGCATAGTTGCGGAACTGTGGAAACACTCTACTAACAATATTATTCCATGTCTAACAGAAATCATTAATGTACTTTGGACATAAAACAGCTTACCATCGGAAAAGACTTTTGCATTAATACATCTACTAAATAAAAAGGGAAATAAAATTGGTGCTAACTATTACAGAGGGACTTTCCCCTTACCAGTGACATATGTGATATTATGCTGGCACTTTTAAAAAGAGCTGAAGGATTACTTGACCAACAACTAGGAGAGATCAAGCACGATTTAGAAAGGAAAGGTTTTGTCCAGAGCAAATATTAAATCTAAGGAACATAATAAAAATCAGAAAAATCAGAAACTTGAAATATGTGATAACTTTCTTAGATTTTAAAATTGATAAAAATTCAGTGATCAACATTTTAAAGGAATTCTGACTCGACAATTTAACAGCAGAAATCATTAGACGGACTCACGCAAACTGTTTTGAATTCTTAGGATAATGCATAACAAACAACCCAAAAGAAAATGTAGCTCTAGAAAATAGAGTACATGAGATGGATGAAGCATTACAAATGACAAAAAAGATATACAACAAAAAACTTTGTCTTGTAACACAAAATTAACACACTATCAAGTAGTGCTAAGCCCTGAACTTCGTCTGCATCGGAAACACAAACCTATAAGAGTTGATGACATTGAGAAATTGGAAAAAATTTTAAAAAAGACTTCCGAGGAAAAAACTGAGACATAGAAGTAATAGTATCGTTGAATACAAATTAAGATCAAACAACGAGTTCCATTTGCAAATGGAAAAACCAACTGATGTATTGAGGAAAAGAAGACTAGATTTCTATTGCAACATATACGTAATGGATAATAACAGACAAACCAAGAAAATCTTCAATTTAATATGCAGCTACAAATCCAAACCCACTTGGTTCATCGAAATTAGCTAAGGTATGAAAAACACAGAAACTAGAATGGACATAATAGATAACAGAATACCTTTTAGAGAAAGGACACAAAAGGTAGGATTTCTCGGAAGAAAGAGGTCTGCAAAAGTAAGTAAGTGGACCCAGAAAGAAAAGGAACAAGACCCTCGAAGGACCAAGGAAATCTGGAAGCAACGAAAATTAAATACAAAGTTGATTTATCGTAACCTCCAACAGGGTTATTCAAACAAATAATATGTAATGTATGTACAATGAGAGGCAAAAAGATTGCCTGGTCTAATTAATGTAGAGTCGAAGAACAGAGCATTGGGCATGCCCATGTTCAGTGTGCAGTTCTAGCGGTCTGTGGAGCTTCAGCTTGATGTTTACATCGTCAAATAGAAGCAGTACAATAGTTGGGATATAGTATATGTCGAGATTCATTGCAATTTAACTCATAGTATTATTTCTTTTCAAAATGATTATTCGAGCACGTAGAAACGGTTGAAATATAAGAACTCCACGTCTGTAGAGTTACAAAGTGACGAGCTTTTCACAGCTGTTTCAATGGCTAACTGGATGCCGACATGGTAGCTGAGCGTGTTCGGCCAGAGGGTTAGCTGCCCTCTGTAATATGAAAACTGAGTCATCGGCTCAACGCTGAACTTGAACGGGTGTCATGGGACATCCGCACCGAATAAATGCAACGAGAAAAATCGAACAAAATGAGAACAATTAAAAACAAAAAAGTGGACAGACCGATGGTTTACGAACGTAAAGGACAAGCGTTCAGATCTGTCTGGAGTCAACACATTTTTTTTTAAAAATTTAGACCTATGCACGTAAAATTTTAAAACGTAATGTGCTACAAATTGTGCAGTTGTAGGCATTTCTAGGTTCCACATTCTTTCAAAAGATTCCATTTTATTCACATTCTTTCAGAAGATTCCATTTTGTAATAGTCTAATCTGTAAACGAACAGACAAATGGTCATTGCAAAAATATTGAAAATGGACGGATTTCTTTTAACTACTTTGACCGACAGCTGGTGTCTCTTTAGTTCAGCTGAGAGAAACGTATCAGCTGATTGGCATATTTTTCTAAGTTCTTAGGCGCGGTTTACTCGAGCAAGTGCATGTGCCTTCCAGTGTCTGTTGCTTACAATTTAATATTCGTTCAATTACGGTAGGCTTATTCGACCGTTATGCTAAAGAAAAGAGAGCGGCAGCTACTTGTTAGCCTTGCAGCTTACTGTACTGGTAGCTGTAGTATGAGTCGTACCGAATCCCACTGTAGCCTTTTTTTCCATCGGGTAACTAATTTTTCATGCTTTATTTACTTTTCGTTATTAAATAATATTTTCCTTTTTTTTTACTTTTTTCAGTATTCTCTTCAGTAAATAACTAATTATGGCATGTGAATTTGATGTCTAAAGATAATCTTTCTTAGAAGATATTATTTATCTGACATCCCATAACAACAATCATCCTCGGAGAGTAATAGTTATCTGACCTCCAATAAAAGTAGATATAATCTTCTTTGAAGGGTCATATTCATCTGAAGTCCCATAAAAATACAAATAATGTAGTAACAAGTAGATTTGTATTTTGAAATTAATATTGTTGGCGTAATAATTACGTAGGCCTTTCACAGAAAAATGAAATAAAATGAAGTGAAATGAAGATTAGGTTATGTAGAGCTTCAGTTTTTTGTCCATAAGCTATTGGCATCAAGGACAGCTTGGTTCTTTAAAGGCAAAGAACTGATAAGTCTATGGAAAAAGTCCTCATCCATGGAAATTCTCTCCCATGAAGAATAAACCTAATCCCATAGGGAATTCACAGTTCCTGCAGGAAGGCCTGTCCAATTGTCCCCCAGAGTCATTTTAAGTAGGACCCATATGTACAGTATGGGATTACGGTTAGGTGCCTTTGGATGCCAAGGAAGGCAACTTTGAATCCCAGTGCTAAGGCGTGATGGATGACCAGAATGGTGATAAATGAAACGTCATTCAGGGTACCAAAGTCGAGCTCCAGGGATGATTACGTTTTCAAGGAAATGTTCATAGCATGTTGAATTGAGCATGCTATAAAGTTCCAGAAATCAAGGAAGACATTCAGCCCCAACATTTCACACTCATGCGTCCGCTTCTAGCACGTGTGGCCACGAAGATTATGTCATATAGTTTCCCATCTGTGCGGTAAACAAGAGCAGGACCTCCGCTCATGGACTCAATTGTGCACTCGTCGGAGAAAATGACTTCCCTCCAATCGATATCTTCCCACGAACTCATAATTGCTAGTTTATCAACTGCTTGTTCGTCAGACAATGGTTCTTTGATAAGAGTATGACAAGACATGATTCCATGGTCCTTTAATCTCCTGAGAGTAGTTCTCGGCAGGCCCGGGAAATATGAAGCTCTCCTTAGTTCCCTGATGAGAGACAAAGGAGGATTCTGGGCCGACCATGCCAGTCCTTCACATAGCCTCCGTGTAGAGACGCGTGGTCTTTCAGGTAGTGGACGTCTCGCTACCTCACCATTATCTCTAAATCGTTTAATCCATCTTCTTGCTGTGGAAGCATCAACACCACAACGACTTCCAGCTGCACATGCACAAACACCGTTTTCAAAGAGAGCTATTATAAGCTCGCGGACGTTTACATCAGCCATTTTGAAGCACAGCAATGACGTATGTCAATCACCTGATAAATTCTCTTAGCTGAAAACTGTCAGAGAGAATAGGTGGCGGTCGAAGCCATTACAAATAAATAAATACATTTTCAATATTTTTACTATGACCAATTGTTTCTTTAAAGATCAGACTATTTAAAATGGAGTCTCTTGGAAGAATGTGGAACCTAGAAAAGCCTAAAACTGTACAATTTGTAGCGAATTAAAGTTTAGAATATTACCTGCATAGGTACAAACAAAAAAATGACAATAGACTCCAGTTAGATTCGAAATCTCGTCCTTTACTTTCGTAAGTCCTCAGCTATCCATTTTTTTCTTTTGCGTTTGGTCGTTGCGGACATCCCATGATATCCGTTCAATTCATCGTTAATGCCATCACCCAGTTTTTTTACTACAGAGAACAGACAGCTCTCTAACCGAACACGCTGAGCTACCCTGCCGGCTAGTCACTCAGCCATTGAAACAGATGTGGAACGATCGTCATTGTACACTCCTGGAAATGGAAAAAGAACACATTGACACCGGTGTGTCAGACCCACCATACTTGCTCCGGACACTGCGAGAGGGCTGTACAAGCAATGATCACACGCACGGCACAGCGGACACACCAGGAACCGCGGTGTTGGCCGTCGAATGGCGCTAGCTGCGCAGCATTTGTGCACCGCCGCCGTCAGTGTCAGCCAGTTTGCCGTGGCATACGGAGCTCCATCGCAGTCTTTAACACTGGTAGCATGCCGCGACAGCGTGGACGTGAACCGTATGTGCAGTTGACGGACTTTGAGCGAGGGCGTATAGTGGGCATGCGGGAGGCCGGGTGGACGTACCGCCGAATTGCTCAACACGTGGGGCGTGAGGTCTCCACAGTACATCGATGTCGTCGCCAGTGGTCGGCGGAAGGTGCACGTGCCCGTCGACCTGGGACCGGACCGCAGCGACGCACGGATGCACGCCAAGACCGTAGGATCCTACGCAGTGCCGTAGGGGACCGCACCGCCACTTCCCAGCAAATTAGGGACACTGTTGCTCCTGGGGTATCGGCGAGGACCATTCGCAACCGTCTTCATGAAGCTGGGCTGCGGTCCCGCACACCGTTAGGCCGTCTTCCGCTCACGCCCCAACATCGTGCAGCCCGCCTCCAGTGGTGTCGCGACAGGCGTGAATGGAGGGACGAATGGAGACGTGTCGTCTTCAGCGATGAGAGTCGCTTCTGCCTTGGTGCCAATGATGGTCGTATGCGTGTTTGGCGCCGTGCAGGTGAGCGCCACAATCAGGACTGCATACGACCGAGGCACACAGGGCTAACACCCGGCATCATGGTGTGGGGAGCGATCTCCTACACTGGCCGTACACCACTGGTGATCGTCGAGGGGACAGTGAATAGTGCACGGTACATCCAAACCGTCATCGAACCCATCGTTCTACCATTCCTAGACCGGCAAGGGAGCTTGCTGTTCCAACAGGACAATGCACGTCCGCATGTATCCCGTGCCACCCAACGTGCTCTAGAAGGTGTAATTCAACTACCCTGGCCAGCAAGATCTCCGGATCTGTCCCCCATTGAGCATGTTTGGGACTGGATGAAGCGTCGTCTCACGCGGTCTGCACGTCCAGCACGAACGCTGGTCCAACTGAGGCGCTAGGTGGAAATGGCATGGCAAGGCGTTCCACAGGACTACATCCAGCATCTCTACGATCGTCTCCATGGGAGAATAGCAGCCTGCATTGCTGCGAAAGGTGGATATACACTGTACTAGTGCCGACATTGTGCATGCTCTGTTGCCTGTGTCTATGTGCCTGTGGTTCTGTCAGTGTGATCATGTGATGTATCTGACGCCAGGAATGTGTCAATAAAGTTTCCCCTTCCTGGGACAATGAATTCATGGTGTTCTTATTTCAATTTCCAGGAGTGTAGTAATTCTGCCGACGTGGAGTTCTCATATTTCAACCGCTTCTACGTGCTCGAATAATGATTTTGAAAATAAATGCTACAATGAGTAAAATTGCAATTCTAACTATTACCATGCTTCTATTTGACGATGTAAACATCAAGCTGAAAATTCACAGACCATTAGAGTTGTGAACATTGGCACTTCTGAACTTGGACATGCGCAATGCTGTTTTCTCGGACTGTAAACTATCTGGACCGGGCAATCTTTTTGTCTCTCGTTCTACAACTCTTGGATAATCTGTGGCATTGCCTCCGATGGTCACAAGCTCATTTTCTGTCCTGTTTACATTATATACCCTTTGTATACTCCTCACAAATGAACACAGTGCCACACGTTACCGAAAGTTGCGCATATAATACACACAGATCATATTAAGTGACATAAATTCGTTTGATAACGGAAGTTTAACCCTGCAAAACTGGTAGTGCAAGCTTCAGTTGATATTAATAAAGCATCGTAAAGCTTAAACTAAAATGATGGCATTTGTAAAATGCAGATACTCAATCTCATTTTCACACAGAGGAAGAAAACCAACGGAAGTCCTTTGAAAGGATATAAAGCAGCAATGAAGAGGTTTCTTAAATACTTTGTATTAAGATAATACTCCAATAACAGAATCGTTAGGACAGACTTTTGACTACATTACCAAATACTAAAATCTCAGCACCGTGTTATGAAAAATGCTTTCTGAAAATACAGCACAAGTGATTGACATAGCAGGTTGTCTCAGTCTTACATAAATTACGAAGTGAAACAGCATCTAATTTCTCAGCCAAGTCTCCATCAACGTAATGGAACCTGTCGTTATAATTACGACGTGTTTAAGTGCTTTCAAATGGTATTAAAAAGGGTCGTAACTATACATTTAAGTTCCTCTTCATTTACGTAGTTGCAGAACGCTGTCGGGATAAGTTAAAGTAGCGGTGGATTAAATGTTTAATTGCCGTTATGAAATGCGGGATGAATCTGGCTGGCAAGGCATTCGTCACTAACGTATATTACGTCGGGCGGGCACAGCTCTTAGCCAAGTCGTTCTACGGAGCCAAACTGCCTGCAAATGGGACAGTGTGTGCTGCGTGCCGTCTCCCAGAATGCTTTGCGCCGAGGACGCGCAGTGAGCGCTGGTTTACGTCCCACGGGGGCGCAATTAGGGCCGCTCTTTAAGCCGCCAATAAAACAGCCCGGACGTTGTACAGAACACGACTCAAGCTTGCCGCTCGCTGAGGGCAGTAACAAATCTGACTCGTCTTCTGCAGCCCCAAAAGTTTGCCTAAGACTTCCTTCAAAGAGTTTATTTTGTTGGTGTTAATTTTATGTCTGTGAACTTTTAGAGTCGGAGGACATAAGGCAGTTTAGTTTAAAAAATGTAAACAATGCCAGATCAGTAATCAATAGAGTGCGTTTACTTACAGAAGTATGATTACAGAAAAATCGGGATGACTTTATTATTTACTTCTGGACTTAGGAAAACTCTTCGACAAGGTTAAAGGATACAAATTGTCCGACATTCTCAAAAAATTAGGATAATTCAAGAAGTAGACAAATTGTACAGAATACCAAAAGAAAAAATGAGTATAAAAGAAGCGGAAATTCTAGGACATTTTCTATTAAAGTAGGGTATAAGTTAAGGATACAACCTTTTGAAAGTACTCCTTGGCTGAAACTGCCAAACAGGTGAAATAAAAGGAAAGAGGAATAAATCTCAGTATTATCATTCACAGGTTAAGCGCACAGTCCTCTTAGAGGCTATGATTTCGAAATCTTCAACTAGACGTGCTGTAGGAAACATGTTTTAAGGATAAAACAAACCTGACAAGAATATTTCCAGAATGGATAAGAGTGACTTAGTAAACATTAAAAGAGTGAAAGACCCATCTAGGGAAGAAATGGTTGAATTTTCTTCTTAAGAAGCAATATCGCAATACATGGCTAGAACTCTGTCCCGAAATCTGACAGAAAACCCAAAGACATTCTGGTCATACATAAAGCAAACCAGTAGCAAGACGCAATCAATACCTTCACTGAGCGATAACAACGGTGACATCACTGATGACAGTGTCACTAAAGCAGAGCTATTAAACACGGTTTCCTGAAACTCCTTCACCAAAGAAGACGAAGTAAATATTCCTGAATTCCCATGAACAACTACTGCTAAGATGAGAAACATAGAAGTAGATGCCCTCAGTAAAGCAAAGCAGCTTAAATCACTTAATAAAGGGAAGGTAGATGCTATTTTCCTTGACTTCCGGAAGGCATTCGCTACAGTTCCGCACTGTCGCCTGATAAACAAAGTAAGAGCCTACGGAATATCAGACCAGGCGTGTGGCTGGATTGAAGAGTTTTTAGCAAACAGAACACAGCATGTTGTCATTAATGGAGAGACGTCTGCAGACGTTAAGGTAACCTCTGGCGTGCCACAGGGGAGTGTTATGGGACCATTGCTTTTCACAATATATATAAATGACCTAGTAGATAGTGTCGGAAGTTCCATGCGGCTTTTCGCGGATGATGCTGTAGTATACAGAGAAGTTGCAGCATTAGAAAATTGTAGCGAAATGCAGGAAGATCTGCAGCGGATAGGCACTTGGTGCAGGGACTGGCAACTGACCCTTAACATAGATAAATGTAAATAAATAGAAAGAAGGATCCTTTATTGTATAATTATATGATAGCGGAACAAACACTGGTAGCAAATACTTCTGTAAAATATCTGGGAGTATGGGTGCGGAACGATTTAAAGTGGAATGATCACATAAAATTAATTATTGATAAGGCGGGTACCAGGTTGAGATTCATTGGGAGAGTCCTTAGAAAATGTAGTCCATCAACGAAGGAGGTGGCTTACAAAACACTCGTTCGACCTATACTTGAGTACTGCTCATCAGTGTGGGATCCGTACCAGGTCGGGTTGACGGAGGAGATAGAGAAGATCCAAAGAAGAGCGGCGCGTTTCGTCACAGGGTTATTTGGTAAGCGTGATAGCGTTACGGAGATGTTTAGCAAACTCAAGTGGCAGACTCTGCAAGAGAGGCGCTCTGCATCGCTGTGTAGCTTGCTCGCCAGTTTTCGAGAGGGTGCGTTTCTGGATGAGGTATCGAATATGTAGCTTCCCCCTACTTATACCTCCCGAGGAGATCACGAATGTAAAATTAGAGAGATTCGAGCGCGCACGGAAGCTTTCAGACATTCGTTCCTCCCGCGAACCATACGCGACTGGAACAGAAAAGGGAGGTAATGAGAGCGGCACGTAAAGTGCCCTCCGCCACACACCGTTGGTTGGCTTGCGGAGAATAAATGTAGAATGTAGATGTAGAAGACCTCCGGTCCAGATTGTACTCTAGTCAGGTTCCTTTCAGAGTATGCTGATACAATAGCTCCACATTTAGTAATTGCATAGAACAGCTCGCTCACATAAAGATCCGTACCTTAAGATTGGAAAATTGCCCAAGCCACACCAATACCCAAAAATGGAAATAGGGGAATCCACTCAATTACAGGCTCATACCACTAACGTCCATTTATTGAGACAGTCAGCATGGATTCAGGAAACCTAGTTCTTGCGAAACACATCTAGTTCCTTATACTCATGAAATTATGAGTGATATCGACAGGGGATGTCAAATTGATTCCATATTTTTAGATTTCCAGAAGGCCTTCGACAGCGTTCCTCACAAGTGTCTTCTAACCAAACTGCGTGTCTACGGAATATCGCCTTAGTTGTGCGACTGGATTCTTGATTTCCTATCAGAAAGTCACAGTTCGTAGTAATAGATGGAAAGTCATCGAGTAAAACAGAAATAATATCCGGCGTTCCCCAGGGAAGAGTTATAGGCTCTCTATTGTTCCTGACCTATATTAACGAGATAGGAGACAAGCTTACTATCCCTCCTAGATTGTTTGCAGATGATGCTGTCAGTTACCGTCTTGTAAAGTCATCAGATGACCAAAACGAATTGCAAATTCATTTAGATAAGATATCTGTATGGTGCGAAAAGTGACAGTTGACGCTGAATAAAGAAAAGTGTGAAGTTATTCACATGAGTACTAAAAGAAATCCATAAATTTCGATTACACAATAAGTCACACAAATCTGAAGGCTGTAAATTCAACTAAATACTTAGAGATTACAATAACAAATAACCTAAACTGGAAAGATCACATAGATAATCTAGTGGGTTGAGCAAACCGAAGACTGCGATTCACTGGCAGAACACTTAGAAGGTGCAACAGGGCTGCTAAAGATACTGCTTGCACCACGCTTGTCCGCCCTATTCTGGAGTACTGTTGTGCGGTATTGGATCTGCATCAAGTGGGACTGACAGATGACTTCGAAAACGTACACAGAATGGCAACTCGTTTTGTATAATAGTGAAATAGGAGAGATAGCGCCACAGACATGATATGTGATTTGATGAGTCAATCATTAAAACAAAGGCGTTTTTTTGTTGCGACAGGATCTTCTCATGATATGTCAATTACATTATTGAAAAGAGTGCAAAAAGTCGCTTCTATCAAGCAGACATAAGTAACTGTTTGAACAATAATTAACAACATTTTGCTGTCGTTTAGCCTGTGCACAGTTTTAAATGAATGCTAGCTTATTTATTTATGTACAATTTATTACTGACATTTGTTGTAAATTGTCTGTGTGTGCATGAATATTTAAAATGTTTCTTTTGTTTAAATATCGTTATAACATACTAGTTTAATATGGAAAGTGGTCAAGATGAGTCAAATCATGTCTGTACAACGTAAGGACGATGTATTTTTGGTGGGGATTGCTTTTAGCCAATGGAGCAGTGGACAGTATTGGAACACTGCTGGAATCATGTGAAGATGGATAATTTTCTAGTGGAACAACTTTACGTTAGTTCTGGAGGAAGGAAGACCTACCTGTAGTAACGTGTTATTTGGTTGTGTCAGAGATAGATTGTGGGCACTGTACTGCTGCTACAAAACTTCTGTTTTTGAGCGACTACAACTTTCATGAAGTCGGAACGTACTCTAGAGCAGAGCTTTAACTTTTTCTATTGCATTACAGAATTGACAATAAATAGAGTATGAGTTCCTGCTCAATATCTATTGTATGTTATTGTGTAAATTGTCACATTGTACTCTGAATTACTTTGAGCTGTCGTGTATTTCATGTATTGTGAGCATGAGAATGACTTAGTTTTCCATGCAACTTTGATGACTATTTAGCTTGGGGATTATGCTACTATTCTCGTAATACTCTTAGCTTACCTTTACAGCATTTTCCAATGTTATCTTCCTGTCTGTATTATAACTGGTTATTGTGGGACCACTTTCTGTCTTTTAATTACATATTCCTCGATAATTATTATTTAACCGAATTCTCTGACATCATCTACATCAATTACAGACAGTGGAATACAATACCTTTTCAATTAATTATTCATTTATTTTTATTTAATATTTTTGTTTAATTTACTAATTGGTAATTCTGGCAAATGTGTAGACTGCTTGACTGCTCGATCACAGCTACAGATTGTGATTTGAAGTGGTGATCTACCGGATACGAAAACAGCTGTGTACAACTTGACTCTATAACATTAACAAGCTATTCTTTTTAAACAGACCTGTGCACTGCCTAGTTACTTAAGATGTGCGCAACACGAGGTAAAGTCACAACTGGTTTGCTCATGATTAATGTTGGCTAGAAGAGCTACTACTCAGCTTAATATCCATTATGTAACATTTCAGCATCTAAGAGTAGTTGAACTGACATTGGAGGAAGAACTGAAGAAAAAATTTGCATGTGATGCACAGAGATTAGTGTCGGCGTCTGAAATGGCGTATTGAGGATGATAAAGTAGTAAACGGCAGAGATGCAAATGTAGGGGTACAGCTGGGTATGTTGACCAGAGGTATGCAAAGTGGCCCTACAAGTATGACATAATTAATTGTTGCCCTCCAAAATAATGAATAAGGAAGCTGTTACCTAACAAGTCATAGAAGAATCACAGCTAATTTAGTTCACCGCATTAAAAGTCCACAATAAAAATCTGACAAAAACCAACCATCTAAGCTGGTACCTTGGAAAGCCTGACTAGCGAATCTAAGAGTCTTATTCTAATAATTACATGTCAGTATAAAACAATTATAATCACAAAGTCACACCATAATAACTTAAATTTTTAGCACTAAAAGGCAGATAGTGCCATAGGAGGACATGTGTTTCCATCTGTAGCCAGAATTGAAACATATTAATCGTAAAATCTGCAGAAAACGCTTGCGAATGAATCTTGAAGTTAATGAGACTCAGTAAATTTTTTTTGACACTCTGTATGGTCCATTTCACTTCTGTGGCTAGCTCTAACCATGTTAATCTGCAAGTGGAGGAAAATCAGTCATTGGTTGTGTCTGTGACTGAGTTCAACTCAGCTGGAAAAAGTTTCTATGTCCCCCGCTTATTTGCCTGAGGAGGCGCCTGGTAGATGAGATAATGTGGTATGGAAGGAATTCTGGTGAATACGTGCTCTGGTTGAGAAGTGATTTTGTACCGTCTGCTTCCTAAAAGCAATAAACGTATTTTCACTTTTTCGTTTGTTCATTCATTTCGATTGGCTGACCTATGGATATTTTGAGTGCCGAACAGTGAGAAGCTCGTCCACTTTTTCAGGTGGTTAATCGGTAATACTTTCCCCAACCCTTTTCGCTGAAAAACTGTATCCTGCTCTCTTTCAGTGTATCTATGGGTAATGAGGTGTGACTTCGACAGCATAGTCGAGTTTCTCTCTTTCTAATTTCTAACGTGTTTATGTTAGCCAGTACGTTTTCTAGACCTTACATTTTCTGATGTTATCTAATGCATATGGCTTATTTCGAAGAAGTTCTACTTCCTGTCTCCTGTTCATAATAGTATTCTTCCAGGTCTCGCCAAAAACTGCACTGCTCCTTCCTTAAAAAACAAACTATGTCAACGGTTCTACACTAAGGAGATCGTATCTGCATTGTGACTTCTGGTGGATGGGATTGATCAAGTGGCAGTGACCTTCACCACTGCTAGCGAGTCCTTCCATGTGACCAGCTTCATATCCCTGCATTTACAGCTCTGCTCAAATGTACCTTCACAGTGACCTGTTATTCATATAAACCATGCAATTCAGCGTGAAACTATGAACTACGCTAATTAAGCCCTGGCATTCAGTGGTACTGAAACACACCTAATTTGTCAGTGGGGATTAATTATTCCAATTTGATTGGTCTGTTTATTTCTAATATATATCCGTTATGGGACAGTTTGGGAATAAACGGTCATGTAAAAGAAAAAAAGACGTCAAATCGAATGTTTCAGAAGAAGTTAACACAGAAAAATGTTTTAATTTCTTGAGATTTCACAGTTAAGCAATTGGCAGAAAAAACTGGTCTTAAAAGTAATTTGAAGATGGTACTAAAGTTAGAGATTTCGTTATAATGTACCTGTGTAGTGGGGGAGACAGGAAAACGTCATAGAAAGATAATCCAATGAGCTTCCAGCATGCCATCACAACAAGAAACTCCCAGTTATAAAGATCTATGCAAAGGCCGATGTAATCGCTGAGAAGTGGGTTGCGTGTGTCCAGATGTATGACTGTCTTGTTCATTGATCAAGGAAACGGTACTGTTTTATTTGTATTGTGATTTCACTGCATAAATAATTCGCTAATTCTATGTATTAAATGTCAAATTTTGTCACAACAACATTACATTTATTGTTCCTTACCTTCCATAATAAATCTATTAACCTACATATTTTGAGAAAAGTGGAGATATACAGTGTGTATCAAAAAGAATCATCCCATTTCTCATGTCTTTATTTCTGAAACTAATAAACATAGACAATGAATTTTGTTTTTTGATGAACAGGAAACTCAAAAGGTTTTTTCATACCGTTTCACAGGTGCTGAATATGCCCCCCTTTAGATGCATGGCATATGTCAATGTGGTATTGAAACTGTTCCCACTCTGCAGTGAACATTCTTGAGTTACAGCTTCCACAACTGCTGTTATGAAATGTCTCAGTTCATTCATTGATGCTGGTAACGGAGGCACATAAATAGAGTCTTTTATAAACCGCCACAAGAAATAATCACATACAGTCAGTTCTGATGATCTTAGAGGCCAGTAATGCAAGGCTGAATCATTTGGTCCAGTGCTAACGATCCATCATTCAGTAATCATTTGATTTAAAAATTTACACACTTGCAGATGCCAGTGTGGCAGTGCCCCATCTTGTTGGTAAATGAAGTCGTTCGAATCAGTCTCCAAGTGTGGGAAAAGAAAGGTCTCAGGCATGTCGAGATCTGTGCTTCCTGTAACAGTGTTCTCGTCAAAGGAAATTGGACCATACACCTTGTCCCGTGGAACTGCGCAAAACACATTAAATTTTGGAAAGTCCCTCTTATGTTGTACAGCTTCATGTGTTTGTTTCGTAACCCATATTATAAAATTATGACGGTTCACCTTCCCATTTAAGTGAAATGTTGCCTCATCAATAACCACTAAGCGTGGAAGAAAATTGTCATCCTCCATCTTGCCAAGAACGAAATTACAGAACTCGACACGTTGTTGTTTTGTCACCTTCACGAAGAGATTGCAGTAGCTGAATTTTGTATGGTTTCATGTGTAAACGTCGACGCAATACACGCTAGGCGGAGATCGGGGGCATGTTGAGTTGTCGAGCTCCACGGCGAACGGATTCCTGCCGATTCCTTATGAAACTATGGCGGAAGTATTCGACGTCTGTGTCAGACACTCCGGGGCGGCTCGGCGTTTTGCCTTTACACAAACAACCTGTTTCTCGGAATTGTTCCTGCCATCGTCTAATGCTCTTTGCTATAGGAGGATCCACGCCATATGTAGTAAGAAAGTCACGCTAAACAGTTATATGTGACCTGCACAACGCTAATCGTAGAACACAAGTCTTTCTGTTGTGCGGACACCATTTTTATTACAACGGAAGTTGGCGCACACTGCTGCTACCTAGTGGGAAACATGTGAAACTGGGAGTTTGCTCTTTCCAACAGTATGTTGTTCATGCACGTATTTCAAATAACGTAATAGTTACGATTTTTTTAAAAATCGGATGATTCTTTTTGATGCACCCTGTATAGCTCAGGTGAAACCTGATATGTACGAGACAACACTCGAAAAATGGAGAGAGCACTGTGTAACTCATACAAAAGGAAATTGGGTCTTTGGAAGGGCCTACATTTCAGTTATACACTCCCACTGGAGGTTGAATGTACGCAGTTCGTAGTCAATATTAACACTCTACGGTTAGTACACGCAAAAATTAGTTTAAATGGTGTAGTACTCTCTCAAGATCGATCTTCTATGAAGTACAATTCCCATGACCTGAAATAGCAGTTAAGCCTGTGAAATTGTTACGAGACTTACTTCATCGTTGCTGATGGACGGTATATGTTGCATGCCAATCTAAATTTGCGCACTCCGACGCCACATCGTGGTTCCTTGCACACTAACATTACAGAAATACTAACAAAATTTTTCCCAGTGCATATTTTCGGTAGGAAAAGGTCGCTGAAGGAAGACAATCTGGCAACAATTTAGTTACATGTGCGACAAATATCTTCAAAATCTTCATTCAATACCGCCTAGTTAGTTCAGTGGGCAGAGTTTTAGGTTAGAATACTTGCTTTCGTGATGTAGATTCTGAGTATAGGTGTGATTTTCTTAATATCCCATAGCGTGACATGTTATCCGGCTTCTTAATCGTTAGAGAACAAATGTAACAGATCTTATCAAAAACACGTTCAATTATTTAGTACTAACACAGTAATGAGAGTACAGTCATGGTCTTATTCCGCTTTCAAAGACGTATTCGGACTTTAAACGTTTGCTCTGTTTTCTCTCACGCACTATACTCCTCCGTGCTTTCCGGTGCAGTATCAGCATTGTTTACATTTTCTTCAGTTACACCGCTTTTTCCCAAAGTAAAAAAGAAGGACGCCACCCCTCGACTTTGTCTATCCAAGCTACTCTTATTATAATTAATTCTCTTACACCCAGGCAAATCACATGGCTGCTTCTTCATTGTGTATTGTAGGTCGGCAATAGGGCGAGCTATCCGATTCACTGGTGGTTATCAAACTGTGTTTCTATTTTTATTATCATAATCAAATTGTCATCAGCATCATCATCATGTGGGGACTAGTCAAATCTTTCAGTTTATTATTATTATTATTTATTATTGACTACAACGATGGGTACCTGGAAAAGTCTCGCCTCTTACCCTTAGGGAAACGGCATGTTTGGATCTTTTTCCTTTGACGAGTAATAGCGTTGCTTTGAGTAATGCAGAACCAGTTCTGTGTTTTTAAAAGTCGTGACGATAAATACAGCCGGCAAATTTCTGAGATCACGTCTGAGAACATGCTATCTCTTTTGAGAACCATTAATTATTCATGATGGCTCTGATTCGCCAACAGCAGTCACAAAGTGTTGTCGAACTATTCACGCTGCTGACTCTGCAAGAGAACGTGCTGCTACCTTAAGTACAGTGTAAAAAATTCGTAATTGACCTCCATAACTCGTATGCAAGGACGCCACCAGACACAACCTGTAAGAGGCAGATGTGTGACTGGAACAAAGGTCCAGTTACACGTATAACATATTTGCATGCACCTTTCCACGTGCAGGGAATGTGGGACGACAGGTAGCTTGCTTCCATGCTGCTCTTGTAACAGTGGAAGCAATTATGCTGCAAAGATTTCAGAGAAGCATGATGCAGCGAGGCACTAATTTTTTGGAGATGCAGGGAGATTGCTTTGAATGTCTCCTCTGAAGACTGTTTAACATCTCCACAGTTATGCATTTTGTAGCCACTTCTGTCCCATGATACTAACTGACAGTTATTGTCTATGAAAATTTCTGACACGTATAACAACAACGTAAAAAATTTTTACCTTTAAGATGCATGTCGTTCGAGAAGGTGTTTATACTACAACATTATTGGGAGTATCAAAATTACAAAGTAAAACAAAAGATACACTCAGACCTGTAATCGAACTAGAAAACTCGAATATTCTAAAACGAAGCTCTGCCCACTGTACAAACTGGGCAAGACAGCAAAACTGTACTAAATGAAGATTCTTGTCGTTACCTGACACTGTCAGCAGAAGAGTGATCTCTTATTACGAAAAATATAACCTATTTAGAGAAATTTTACTTGCCCAGATCTCAGAAATTAAATGTATCGACTACTATTTCGGCAAATTTTAATTTCCGTCTCCAGCCATGAAGGAAGTTTCACAGCAATTTTATAACAGTTTTTCACAGTGTAATATTTTTCCTAAAGCAGGCCCTGAGCAGCTGGTGGAGATAGAGAGAGCGAGGCAGCGACTGACAGCGGACTAGAGAGTATCACAGACAGAGTTCCGGACATAGTGGGTCAGACTCCCATTAACTCTGTTTACTTCAAGACTTGGTGTAACTGCTGAGGTTGGAGTTACGACTCTGAGCTGAGTACGGCGTCTTTCTGTCTGCACCCGCTGATTTTTCCTGCTTTGATAGTCCACTCTGTGTGAGGCTGGGTGCTGGGAGTCGCGCAGGATATTTCCAGGATTATCAAATAACTGCCACATCGTGCGTTTATACTCCGTATTTCTCACACTACTACACGCCCACCTCTACTGCCTGCACTTAGTGGCTAATTGTCTGAGCGCAATTACCTGAGCTAAGGCTCTGTTGCTTCAAATTACTTATATTTCTGATCAGTCGAATATTTGGCTGTATATGTAATTGGGTCCGTATTTGGGATTTCTGTGTACCACTGGGAGCTTCGTTGTACTGTATTTGTGCTGGTTGCATGCAAAGTGAAAGGATAAATCCAGTGATTAACCTTAATGTTAGATTTTCCCAATGATATGGCCATCGCTTTTCTTGTGCCGTAGTATTCTGGGAAATTGCTTTGGCAATAAGCCGTGGCAAAAATTTAGCAAGTTAAACTGTGATCTTAAGTGTTTTAATGGTTTTTCATTTAATCTTTTATTTTATAATTTATTTGCTTTAACAGAAATCTCCTGTATTTAATATATGTGTTAAAATAATTTTTTAGTTTTCCGTGTCTAAATATCAAGGAAGGAAGAATTGCTTGTAAGATCTTATTATTAAATACCGCATCATAGAGGTGAGCTTGTCATTTTCCTTATGCAACTATTTTGTTAACGCAAGGTTCCTTGCCGTGCTCTTTGGCTAAATTACTTTCATATCTTATTCTCTGGGCATTTATTAAGTTTTCATGTATCAAATTTTATTCAGCTAAATGGTTTAAGAGACATTACCTTCGCCACTACGAAGCATTTTTGATTATTTGTAAATTCGATTAAATATAAATTTTAGAAATTTGCTGGCATAATAAGAGTACTTATTCTGACCATTTCCTGAGAAAGTGGCCATGAATATTTGTTTAACTTGTTTGCTTGGCCTATGGTTCACCGAAGTGGTGTTTGTTAATAGCCCTCTTAGTCTTCTGAGCGGCGCGGCCGGTTTTTCGGTGGCTGGTGGCCTCGGGGGTTTCTTGTTGTTACGCACTGTCTAGATGTTATTGACTGCCTCTCAGACGCGACCACGATTCCCTTAGTGCACTGGTTCTTGCTGGTTACTAATGAATTGGAAGTTTAGTAATTGCTATATTACTTAATGATCTGATCTGTGGAACCTTGTTTAAAGTTTTACTTAAAGTTGTTCATCTCCTTAGGAATATGTTTGTGTTGCCCATGTTATGATTTTCCGGTAGCAAGTTTTTTTCTAAACTTGCTTAAGCACAGGGTACTGTCTTCATTAGTATGTTACTCGAATTGTTATTCGAATATTTCCAAATCATTTAATCATAATTACTGGTTTGACTCTAAATTGGGATTGTAATTGCCTCACGTGTGGACACTCTTAATCTATTTTACCGTTTTGGTACCTGGTAAAATTTTCGGTAGGTTCAATGCTGATTTTTGCAGTGTATTTCCCCTCTTGAATGTAAAGGGTCTGTTTTGATTAAAAAAAAAAACATTAATTAATTTTCTGAAAATCCCGTGAAGACCTTAAGTGACATTTTCTTAAACTGTCTTAAACATACCTTTGCTATTACTGTTTGAGCAGCTTCTGTTTTATAAGGAAAGACTTTTTTTTTAAATTCCTATTTGTTATTTGATATTTTTTATTTGATTTGACATTTTTTCTGGCATTGTATTTTGTGGTTTACATTTGTTAAAGCCGATTGTAGTTGTAAGCAACTAATTAGTCCTACCCTATCGCTCATAATTATTTGTGATTATTGTACTTACCTATTCATGCTCTTATGTGGTGCTTAAACAAATGTAACCATTCAACCGACAAATGACGCTGCTATTCTGGGTTGGCCATTCAATGCTTTCCTGTCATACCTCACACTGTACTTAGGGTTTTCATCAAACACATGTATGAAACATTGTGCAACTCTATACATTGCACTGTCATCTAGTGATGAACATATAGAAGCTCAGCTATAATACAGATAAAAGCACTTATGGAAAATCCTGTGTCAAGATTATAATAGAACATGTCAGATGTGCACTCACCTCGCTGGAACCGGCGCACCAGTGTAGCGTCATATCTAATAAAATCATAATTGCGGTAAACACAAAAGTTATAGATAACATAAATTTGGTACGTAAGGTACTATTTGCTCTGTCCGTGTTGACATTATGAAACAATAAAAGTGTCAAGCGGACTGTATCGTGTCACGAACTACAAGTACCGTAGATGGCATCAGTCTCCTGCATGATGACGAGGAACACTACAATTACATATTTTCTATTTTTGTATATTACGTATAGTGATGACAATAATCTGCAATTGCAATTTTTTATATAAAATTCTAAAAGCTATTTCAGTATAGTTTCTTATTAAGAGATAGAAAGTGGTAGTGCCAATCAGCTGAATCAGGTGCAACTTTTAAAAGCAGACAATCTACATCATTCAAAATTTGTCAAAACATCATAAAAATATTTGATATAATTCCCCAATTAAGAAAAGGAATTGAATTGGACTACACAGGGATTTTGTCCTATATATGATCGCAGCAGTGCCAACTGCATGTTTTTGACACCCATTTTGTATTAAAACTTTGCACGAGACGAAATCTTGTAACAGATGTTTCTGTACAGTTAGTGTGCAAGGAATCGTCCACTTGTCGCGAGAGTGTACTAGTTTCGGTCCGTCGTGTATATAATCACTGGTTGAGGAAAAATCTTGAACAGATGTTCAGTAGAGCTATCCTCTTGTACACTCAAGTTTCACCCAAATATATTAACAGTAACAGCGAAAAAATACAGTTTATGCCGTGAAACGGGAGACTGTCGAAAACCAAAACTACAGTTATAAAAATTACAAGGAATTTCAGGTAGCGAACGGTCATATTCCTACAAGTGGGAAGGAACTTAATTTCTGCACCTATCAATTGTCTGTTGAAATATGTAGTTGCCCATGTCACACACATAAAATTCATTTTGTCACCATACTGTTTATCAGTTAAAAAGGGCGCTCTTACCCACTGTTGTAGCCTTTACAGCATACACAAGAGCACATGGAATACGACGAGTTAGATCCTTGTGTACAGTGCAGTGCGTAATAGTATCGAAGCCTTCTAGTAGATCTTAAGGTGTACCCAATAAATTCATAACAAAAATAAGCCTTGATCTGCAAGGTTGTTATAATTAAACCTTTACTACTTGAGCCATTGTAGCCGGAAAACTATATTCCGTTATGGGTACCCTACTTTCACAGGAATGACGTTCAGACTCTGCGCTGCAGGGTTTGCGTTATTAATGTTAGTGTCATGACAAGTCGTTATGCGCTGGTTAAAGTAAGGCGAGGGACAAGCATTAGTGCGCATTACGGTTCTAAACAGTAAACATGGATCTGGATAAAGGGGGCAAGACTTTATTCGTAAATCTGTTTTGTCGAAACAACAGCAACAATACTACTAGTCTTCCCAAGTATCGACGCATTATAGGAATGCGAAGAGATCCTTTTTCCGTGCCGGGGTTGATTCGGAAGCACGAATTAACACGAATTAACTGACGATTTGGAAATTGCTCCTGGGAGAGGACGACGGCTAATTGCGCTAAAGATTGTTCAAAAGGTTATTGTTGCCATTGCACAGAGCCCTGGACGTAACATACGACCTTCAGTTAGAGCACGAGCTGTGCTACAGCAGCTGAACATTCCATGGTCCACCAATCGAAAAGTGCTGCGAGCAGTTGTGAAATGGTATTTCTAGTGCGGTTGCAGACTGCCATGTATGCCGATGGCCGTCTACATCTACATCTACATTGATACTCCTCAAGCCGCCGTAAGGTGCGTCGTGGAGGGTAGCCTGTACCGTTACTTGCCATTTCCCCTCCTCCTCTACTTGCAAATAGAGCGAGGGGAAAACGACTGTCTGTATGCCTCCGTATGAGCCCTTCTTTCTTGTATCTTATCTTCGTGGTCGTTACGCGCGATGTATATTGGCAGCAGCAGAATCGTTCGGCAGTCAGCTTCAAATGCCGGTTCTCTAAATTTACTCAATAGTGTTCCCCGGAAAGGACGCCGCCTTCCCTCCAGGGACGCCAATTTGACTTAAGTTTTGTTCAAACCTAGCGGTAACAAATCTAGCAGCCCTCCTCTGAATTCCTTCGAGGTCTTCCTTCAATCCGACCTGGTACGGATCCCATACACTCGAACAATACTCAAGAACACGTCGCACCTGCGTCCTATTTGCGGTCTCCTTTACAGGTGAACCACTCTTTCCTAAAATTCTCACATTGAGACGAGGTGGACCATTTGCCTTCCCTACCACAGTTTCGCATGCTTGTTCTCGTTCAACCTCATATTTCTTTGTAACGATAAGTCCAAATATTTAAACGACTTGACTGTGTCAAGCTGGACACTAGTAATACTGTATCCTAACAGTACAGATATGTTCCTCCTCTCCATCCTCATTAACTTACGTTTCTCCACATTTATGACTAGCTGCCATTCATTACACCGACAGCAAATTTTGTATAAGTCGTCTTGTATCTTCCTCATCACTTAACTTCGACACCTTACCGTACACCACGGCATCATCAGCAAACAATGGCAGACTGCCGCCCACCCTGTCCGCCAAATCATATATGTATATAGGGAACAACAGCGATCCTGTCACAGTTCCCTGGGGCACTCCTGACAATACCCTTGTCTCTGATGAACGCTTGTCGACGAGGACAACATACTGGGTTCTATTATTTAAGAAGTCTTTGAGCCTCTCACATACCTGTGAACTTATCCCACGTGCTCGTACCCTTCGTTAAAAGCCTGCTATGGGGCACCGTGTCAAATGCTTTCCGGAAATCTAGAAATATGTTGTACTTTATCCATAGTTCTCAGTATATCATGTGAGAAAAGGGCAAGCTAAGTTGCACACGAGCGATGCTTCGTGGTCATAAGTCTCTTAGCCTCAAGAAAGTTTATTATATTCGAACTGAGAAGGTGTTCAAGAATTCTGCAGCAAACAGAAGTTAGGGATATTGGACAGAAATTTTTGCGGATCCGTTCTTTCGCTTGTCTTATATACTGGAGTCACCTGCGATTTTCTCCAGTCGCCTGGGATTTTGTGCTGGGTGAGAGCTTCACGATAAATGCAAGCTAGATAAGGGGCCAATTCCGTAGAATACTCTTTGTAAAATCCAACAGGGATTCCATCCGGACCTAGGGATGTATTTGTTTTCAAATCTTTATGTAGCTTCTCTATGCCAGATATGCTTATTTCGATGTCGTCCATCCGGGAGTCTGTCCGATGGTCAAATGACGTTATGTTTGTATGGTTCTCGTGCGTGAACGATTCCTTGAATGTCAAACTTTAATCTTAGGCTTTCGTGTTGCTATCTTCAACTGCCACACCAAGCTGGTCAACAAGGGACAGAATGGAAGCGATTTTCATACGATCAGAATTTTCTGCAAGATCTTTTGTTAAGGTGTGTCGATGGTAGTTGTATGCTTCGCGCACAGATCTTTTCGCAGGCGCTCGAATCTATACTAACGTTCGCTTGTCTTCATTTGTGCGCTCTTTTTTGAAACTAGAGTGCAATAGCCTCTGCTTCGTCAGCATCTTACGAATTTCGTTATGAAACCATGGTGGGTCTTTTCCGTCCTTTATCCACTTACTGGGCACGTAACTTTCCAGAGCACGATTTACAATCTGCTTAAACTTTGCTGGTAATTTCTCTACATCCATCTTACTGGAACTATGTGATGCCAATGCACTGTCTAAGTAAGATGTTAATAACTGCTTATCTGCTCTATCTATCAGAAACACTCTCCTAGCCTTATTGACTGATTTATTAACTTCCTGTAACTATAGTTACAATGCCATCATGATAACTAATCCCCGTTTCTATACTGACATTGTCGATAAGGTCCAGCCTTCTTGTAGCTGCAAGGTCTAGGACATTTCCATTGCGCGCGAGCTATCGAGGAAGCTGCTCAAGACAATTTTGAGAATACGTGTTCAGAGGTATTTCGCATGACTGTCTGTCTGCACCCCCCGCAATGAATGCATAGACATCCCGGTCTATAATTGAGAGGTTGAAGTCGCCTGCAACTAATACTGAATGATCTAGGTATTTACGCGCTACTGACCGTAGACTTTCTTTGAATGACTCTAGAACTGCCACAGCTGAATCGAGTTGCCGGTAAAAAATCCAACAAATAACTTAGTTTCACCTACACCTGTCACACGCGAGCACGCGACTTCACTTTCTCACTTTAAATTTCGACCCCAATAGAAACAATATTGAGTAACGTTTGTAACCGGAACACAAACGTGGTATGCAATTAACAATTGTTACCCTCTCATATGGAAATTAAAATGTTTCTTTCGTGGTTTATTAGTTATTTCTCTTCCGCATGCCCTCACAAATGTTCCTCCAAAGTTTCAATGTCCTACGATCACTCATTTTTAATGACGATCTTTTCAAGTTGCAAAAGTTCTGACGACCCTGCCTATTAAAAACTAAAAGAGAACCAAGATAAAGCAAAGAAGATTACAGATAAGCAAGAACAAAGAAAGAGCAAATCTGGGACATCCCGGAAATTGGCAGGAGAGCTTACAAGGAAGGCTTTCTGGAGCTTTAACGCTTAAGGAAAAAGCGAAGTTTAAATGGCAAAAAGATTTATTGTGGCGATATGCCACGGGAGTGTGCAGTCTGCCATATAGATATCAGCAAGGTATTAACTAAGGAACGACATGTGCAACAACACGAGTGGTTACGAACAATCTCTTAAATTTTCTTTGAAATGATGTGTAACTTAATTATGCACCTATTGATTACATGCCCCACATAAAATGGAGCTCAATAAATCATGAACGTAGCATTGGTAACAGAGGTTTATTACATTTCAACTCTCTCTCTCTCTTATGTGTAATAGTAATGATACTCTACAAGATAAGTTCACTTGGAATTTTCAGATCGCTTGATAATGATTGAGAACGAAAATTAAATTAATTGCATTCACAATAAATATCTTGAAATAGCTTCTTGGCTGCATATCATAAATATAACTAACTAAAATTTGGGAAGTTATGTTTACTCGAAGGTATCAATAAAGTATTTATTTTTCGCCAGATGTGACCACACAGTATTCGCGATACGGCTCAATGTGGTCGTGTAGCGAACAGTGTAAAGATTACGTGGCTACAGTGTAGTGGGCGTACTAGCTGATGGTTGGACGTAAATGTTCTTTTGTTTTTTGAGGTGTAAGGAGATGGAGTTCGAGTGTGGGGGTGTGAAAAGGCTGAATCATGTGTAGGGCATTCAAGAGCTACCAACAAAAAAAAAAAAAGTACTTGCTTAGAGGTCTCACAAACGAGAAAAGGTACAGTTCGACAGCATATCCTTTATGACAACATACCGTGTCACTACAAGTAGTGCTTGGTCTAGCAAACTGGCACCACGTCGTCCACATCTCACGTGGGTTTATCAACGAAAACGGAACTATATCCAATGCAAGGAGTGCACCTGAGTTCCGCTGAAAGGTCTGCCGATTTGACAACCCCTCCCTCTGGCCCCTTTCCACCGTCTCTACCACCACCTCCTTGCGCTCGGGTGCTTCGAGCCCGCCGCTGTGGCCGAGCGGTTCTAGGCGCTTCAGTCCGGAACCACGCTGCTGCTGTGGTCGCAAGTTCGAATCCTGCCTCGGGCATGAATGTGTGTGATGTCCTTAGGTTAGTTAGCTTTAAGTAGTTCTAAGTATAGGGGACTGATAACCTCAGATATCCAGTACCATAGTGCTTAGAGCCATTTGAACCATTTGCGGGTGCTTCGAAAATGAGATTTCGGACTACAGATACTTCACTGGTTTCTGACATCTCAATATCCTTGCCCGTCGAATGCATGTGGTAATACGGTACTGTAATCGTATCTGAAATGTCGATGCTACCCTCCAATAAACCAATAGCATCTCCCCTAGCGCATCATTTTAGAGAATTTGTGGACGGTGAAGACTATGAGATACCAGTACGTCGAAATGTAAGTATAGTAGGGAGTCAGATTTCAGCAGGAAGCACGACAGCTCAGTTCTTCCCCACTGTGTTTAATTTTTAAAGCTTTTTTGGTGACTAAGATGGTTGTTCCTCATACGGAATGTAGCACTTTAGAAACAACGTTAACTTAGCTTATACCAACAAATCTTACCCTACTGCTGCAGCAAAAAAGCATTTCTAAGCGTGACTAACAAAAATGCGGGAGACGTATAAAATAAACTAAATGAGCAAATATTTCAGTGTTCTTCTTCCTTAGTGAAGCAATCTGATAACAGTTCCAAAATCGACCAGATGAGCGAATAAGATGTCTGATATGCCCATGAGATCATTCAGTTCGTTCGGCGTATTCAGTGTGGAATTTGACGTAGTATTGTACACAATGTGATTGGTCGTAGCACTTAAGTGACATCAACAACAATGCTACCACAGCGCAGCAGCCCGTTGCTTCTGTAGGGAAGGCGGCGATCTAAAGCGTTAGGTGGTGGTAGGCCGGAGGTAAAAATGCTATGTAAATTCATCTCTTGTACATATTTAGCAGATATTCTGTTGTGTATCATGCAATTTGTTTAAATATTCTGTACCTATTGTAGGGTTCCATACTTTCAGTGATGAAGGAGAAGGGTAAATTTACCAATTTTAGACCAAGGACTTGGCCCCGTAAACGACAG
Organism: Schistocerca cancellata; assembly: GCF_023864275.1. Taxonomy (NCBI): domain Eukaryota; kingdom Metazoa; phylum Arthropoda; class Insecta; order Orthoptera; family Acrididae; genus Schistocerca; species Schistocerca cancellata. The sequence goes on from NC_064631.1 coordinate 444,343,520, forward strand.
AATCGGGAGTTACAAGCGAAAATCGTTCTGGTACCTCTGACAGTGGAATGTGTACCCTGGTACTGTATTTTCTAAGACTGTAGGTTAGCCAACTTTCACAGGTGAGAATGGACCGATGCAAGAAAAAGAAATTCTGGTAAAGATGAGCTCTATAATGCACACGTTAAGTGCTATGAGCACTTGTTCATCTTCGCTAATATGGAACACTACTTTTGTAGAACAAGTGCCCATATCTCTAAGGTATACATTTTGAAGCCCATATTTACTGGACATTTTGTTGTTCTTTTGGTTCACACTACCCCCCCCCCCTCTCTCCCCCGCCCCTAATAGTAAGAAAACCGAAGAGCTTGCAGCAAAAGAGATTTGTTTCGCAGTATCCAAGGCGGACAAGTGCTCATAGCTCTTAAGATATCTGCATCTAAGAGGATACTCCGAAAAAAGTTCCTGGCAGAGAGTTCATCGAACCACCTTGTCAGTAATTCCCTATTATTGCACTCTCGAGCAGCGCGCGGAAAAAACGAATGCCCATATCTTTCCGTGCGAGCTCTGATTTCCATTATTTTATGATGATGACCATTTCTCCATATGTAGGTCGGCGTAAACAAAATATTTTCGCACTTGGAAGAGAAATTTGGTGACTGAAATTTCGTGAGAAGATTCCACGGCAACGAAAAACGCTTTTGTTTTAATGGTGTGTACCCCAAATCCTGTATCATGTCCGCGACACTCTCTGCCCTATTTCACGTTTTAGATCCAGTGTTCGCTAGACATTTTTTCTTGTTTCGGTCAATACTGACACCTCTGAAAATTGTCTACCCTAGAATATTAGTGACTACAGTACTGGCACGTATATTACACTGCTAGAGGTATCAGAACCATTTTCACTTGTAGCTTTGACTCATTTATCCTTCTCCATCATCGCTGAAAATTTTTTGTATCATGGATCATCACTCAAAAGATGATAAGAAGTTCAGCTATCCAAAAATGTAGCTAGACAGGCGACATTTACCGAGAGATTTCTTCACAGAGTTGGCATCTGAGTCTCTATCCCATTCTTCTTCACTGTGCTAACGATTCACTAAGACAAACCTGATTAACTAGCGGGTCGAATTGTGTCTTGTAACGGCTATACACCCTATCCAAAATGAACCTGAGGTTTAAATAGGCGGTGAGGCATTTCTCTATATTGCCGTATAGTTACTTTCAGCTCTATTGAGAGCCCCACAGGCAGGTTGTAATATACTCTAAAATTTTTCTTTATATATTTGAGGGACAGCTTCAACTCGTAACTCACTGGTGCCAGTACTCAACCTGTTACCTGCAGCCCAGTCACCTAGGCCGTGAGCAGGACGGTGGCAGAACCTCTGCAGTTGCTATCGACAATTCGTGTGTCTGGCTTACTTCACAGGAATATATCTCTAACTTCCTTTATTATTGCAGTGTTCTTGCTCTAAAATAAAGGTTCTGATAGTTTTTAAGTCCAAGTACGCCTATGTAAAAGTGTTTGCACATTAAGCAATTTCGGGAATAATGAAGGGATGCAAACGTACCAGGTTTATCATCTAAATATGTGCAGCTTCTTCTCTTCTTCTTAGATTTAAGTATCAGGAAGTCCTTACCGAAAGTATCTGTATGGAGTGTAGCCACGTATGGAAGTGAAATATGGACGATAAACAGTTTGGAAAAGAAGGGGCCGGCCGCTGGTGACCGAGCGGTTCCAGGCGCTTCAGTCTGGAATCGCGCGACCGCTCCGGTCGCAGGTTCGAATCCTGCCTCGGGCATGGATGTGTATGATGTCCTTAGGTTAGTTAGGTTTAAGTAGTTTTAAGTCTAGGGGACTGATGACCTCAGATGTTAAGTCCCATAGTCTCAGAGCCCTTTGAACCATTTTTTTGAAAAGAAGAGAGTGGAAGTTTCTGAAATGTGTTGCTACAGAAGAGTGCTGAATAGTACGTGGGTAGATCACGTAACTAATGAGGAAGTACTGAATATAATTAGTGAGAAGAAAAATTTGTGGTACAATGTGACTAGAAGATGGGTTTGGTTGGTAGGATACATTCTGGGGCATGAATGGCTCGCCATTTTAGTACTGGAGGGAAGCGCGGGGATAAAAATCGTAGAGGGAGGTCAAGAGATGAATACAGCAAGCAAATTCAGAAGTATGTAGGTTGGAGAAGTTACTCGAAGATGAAGAGGCTTGCACAGGATAGAGTAGCATGAAGAGCTGCATCAAACCAGGCTTAACCGCCACCGCCACCACCGAAACAACAACAACAACAACAACAAAAACATATGCAGCTTCGCTTAAGAAGGAAAAGTATCACAGTCGGCTCACTTGAGCACAAATTTAATAACACTCTGGTATTTGCTTGCAGGTGGCGAAGACTCTTCTTGCCAGAAGTATATACAAGGGGAATGTGGGTGAAAACAGCGATTTTACAAAAATTGAAGCCTGAATATGCAACACTCAGGGAAACACACCATGTTTTGGAAGAGCCGAATTAGCATTCGCTAGGTGACACATCAAACATACTATACAACGAGTGTCACAGAAATTGGAGCCACGTCATAACAGCAGTTCTCAAATCTTACAGTCGTATAAAAGAGCAGAGGCAACAGCATGTAGCTCTCTGGACATGTTCTCACTTAAATTAAACCTTTATCTACAAGAAGAATAAACATAAAAAGTGAGGAAATTAGAAATATAGGAATGGAGTTTCTCAGACAGAAGGAACTATTTATTTTATTGTTCAGTCTCAGATTTACTTGTATATAAAAAAATCATATCTCTAGACATACTGTACACCATTTTCATGATTTATGAGCGACTCGTATAAATGGCCAATTAGGATTCCATTTCCATTACCGCGTGAATAATGCAGGAACTGTTCTCCGCGAAACAGGAGAGTGTGGTAGAATTAATCTGAGGCATCTTAAATTCTAAAAACAGTAGACATGGAGAAGTGAATAAAAATCTAGAACATATAATAGGTCTTCACGTGCAACTGGTAGAAGCAAGAGGAACGTACATATTAATGTTACGATAATTTGAATTAGTTAATAGACTCGTCTCAGCTCTTGGATATAACCACAGAGTTTACTTATCCCATAAATTTTGTTTACTACAGAAAATACAATAAGCAGTTCTAATCTGTGTGATCTGTATGATGAATTTTGTTATTCGGTAAGCTGTAATCAGAATGATTACTGCATTTATAGAAGACACCAATTAAATAGGGATGCACAGGAAGTTCGTCAATATTCAGTAGCAACGAAATATCAGGTTGTTGAACCACCACCATTCCGCTGGAATACATTTGGAAGCTATGGCCTTACACCCCTCACCATACTTGACCTGACACAATGCGAAGGCTTCAAGCGTCTGATATCAGAGAAGTAGTTCATGATTCTTACAACAGAAAATCGCCTCTTATCGTGGTATCCGCATTGACTACTGCGTGCGCCAAGGTTCTAAAACTGAACAATAACCTCTGTAAGAAAGGGACTGCTCCTGGAGATGACTTGGTCCAGGTCCTGGCATGAACAGATGAACACAGTAACTCATTTTTCCATGTTTACTCTTTAAAGCAAGTGGTGTTATTGCACCAGCAAACATCATTTCATTAAAGATTGCTTACAGTGTAAACACAAATTTCCAAAGCTGGTATCTTTGACATTATCTTTTTGTTGTCTGTGGTAGTCTGCACAGACAATGACACTAGCAGTGTTAAAAATATTGAGCATGATCTCAGGAAACACACGTCAATGAGATTCAACATGAACAGTTTCTTCTAATTCCTTTAACATTTGTTTTGCTTTTAGTTGAACCAAATCAATTAGTTCTTTTAAAATAACGAATATACAGGGTGTCCCAGCCGTCTTGTCCACCCAAAATATCTCTGGAACAATAACAGCTATTGGAAAACGACTGCCACCGGTATCAATGTATGGCTGAGCCCAAGAATGTACATATTTGGAAACATTCTAAAACGAAAGCATATGTTTTTTTTAAACACAAACTTATGTTTTTTTAAATGGACCTCCTATATTTTTTCTTCAGCAATCCATAGCATGACAAAGCACATACACAATGGCGTTGATTGCATCGCAATATTCCCATTACATCCAGAGATATTGAGACGCGAAGTTGACGCTTGAAACACCCGACATGCGCTACTAGCGCACGTCCTGAGGCTCAGGCGTGAACCCCATGCTGCCCGTAATCGCGATGTGATTGACATGTGTAATCACACCTCCATGCTTATCAAGAGGTCCGAAACGAATAATACGGTCTGCTGCCATCAACTCTCATAAGCACATAATGGTTTCCCCCTTGCACGTTTTACGTATCTACGTACACAATATGAACCAGTACCGATCGGTGTACATCCGTCAGGTTGTATTATTTATCCTGTACACCCAAAATAAGGTTACATGACCCATTGTGCCTGTCGCGCAGGGCCTGGCTCTACCTAGTCAAGCGTCCAACGTAGTTCCCACTACTGCCACAGTTACCACTTCGCCTTGTTTATGATTTGCGACCCATGCAAACTCCTGTACTCCACCACCCTCCGAGCATCTCATTTGTTGTTGCTTTGGCGTACAGTACACCGCTTGCCAGTGTAGTCGTGCATCAGAGTAATCTAGTGACGGCACGGAGGTAGTACACATTGTGAATAAACGTTCTGTTGTGGAACTTATACTGTACAGTATAATGTACACACATGAAGATATGGTAGAAATGCTGCTGATCTATGGAGAATGTACGTTGACGGGAAATACGCTATGAGATTGCTTGTTTGTTGACAGTACTGTTAGCGAACATTATGATTATTAAGTTAATATGTCTGTTTTCTACCCTACTCTACATACCTGTACTGTAACCTGTTGTAGGTGGACGAAATGCTGTTCAGGCAGAACGACTGTACAGAAGACGATTCCCTGACAAGCCAACGCCTTCGCGCCGGATGTTTGGTCGTCTCACATCTCGTCAACGTAAAACGGGAAGCTTAAATCCAAGACCTTGACATCGTCCTAGAACACGCACAGAGGAACGTGCTGAAGTTGCTGTGCTCGCTACCATAGCTGTGAATCCTCAAATCAGCACACGTCAAATTGAACGTGAAGTTGGTGTGTCGAAATCAAGTGCACAGCGTATTCTTAAACGTCATAAATTTCATCCTTACCATGTTCATATACACCAGGATCTTCATGGAAATGACTTCCGCAATAGGGTAACATTTTGTCGGTGGGCTCAGCTAAAACTTCTGACTAATCCAAATTTTTTTGCAGATGTTCTCTTTACCGACGAGGCATCATTCTCCAACAAAGGAATTGTCAATATGAGGAATATGCATTATTGGTCCGCAGACAATCCAAAATGGCTCCGTCAGGTAGAGGATCAACGTCCGTGGAAAGTTAATGTTTGGTGTGGGATTATTGGAGATACCATTATCGGACCTTTCTTTATAAATGGCATTCAAAATGGCAGACAATACTCCAGATTTATACGACACAATCTCCCTGTCCTCTTGGACATCGTACCTCTGAACCGGAGAATGGTCATGTGGTATCAGCATGACGGATGTCCTGCACATAACGCCTTACGAGTACGACGACTTCTGAACGGTAAGTTCCCTGGTAGGTGGATTGGACGAGGTGGCCCAGTTAGGTGGCCTGCCCGATCTCCTGACCTTACACCGCTGAATTATTTTCTTTGGGGAGCAGTGAAGGATGCTGTTTACCAACATGAACCAACAACACCAGAGGACATGAAGCAACGCATTATTGATGCTTGTACAGCCATCAAAGAGGAAACAGTAGCACGAAGTAGGGCATCCTTCATCCGCAGAGTGACCCTATGTATGCAAGCCAATGGGCATCACTTTGAGCATGAGATGTGAACGCTATGTTTAGTAGGTAGTGCTGGTATCACAGTGGAAGTTTCTACAAAGGGCCGTTTTACCCAGTGATGTTAGGAAACATTTGTTTGCAACAATTTGTCATTTAACGCATTAGATACACATAACATTGATAATTATGTGACAATAAAACTAATTGGTTAAACATGTTTACATTCATCTTCTATGTCCTACGTGAACTTCCCAAATCAAAACATTTTTACCTAAACAACGGTAATACTTTTAGTCCACTTGCTCGTTTCACTAAAACCATCAACATGAATTTTACTATTACGAGTGAATGATTAACTGTCACTTGCGCTAGATTTACAGTAAAGTAAAGTTTTAACGTTGAACGGCATTACCTTTTTAGTAACGGATTAACGATAAGCGAAGTTAACTTTGTGACTAACGCTGCGGTACACAGATATGTTACAAAACCGCATCACCCCTAGCCTATGGGATAAATACCTGCTGGAATGTACGACGTTAATGCAGGATGGTAGCAGACCGTATTATTCGTTTCGGACCTATTGATAAGTATGGAAGTGTGATTACGTATGTCAATCACATCGCGATTACGGGCAACATGGGGTTCACGCCTGAGCCTCAGGACGTGCGCTAGCAGCGCATGTCGGGTGTTTCAAGCGTCAACTTCGCGTCTTAATATCTCGGGATGTAATGGGAATATTGCGATGCAATCAACGCCATTGTGCATGTGCTTTGTCATGCTATGGATTGCTGAAGAAAAAAATATGGGGGTCCATTTAAAAAAAAACTTAAGTTTGTTTTAAAAAAACACATATGCTTTCGTTTTAGAATGTTTCCAAATATGTACATTCATGGGCCCCAGCCCTACATTGATACCGGTGAAAGTCGTTTTCCAATAGCTGTTATTGTTCCAGAGATATTTTGGGTGGACAAGATAGCTGGGACACCCTGTATGTTATGACACTTCCATTTCACGTTTTTTTGGTTAACTTCTGATTCTTCTAGGAGCTGGCTTTCCATCCTATTTTAGTCTCCTGTAAACTTATCTATCACTGATGTGTTTCACCAGCAGAATACAGGATGTTCAAGCCGGTATGGTCAGTATTTAGTGGTCAGTATTTAGGGGTATGACAGGAACGATTATTCGAAGCAAAAACGTGTAGTACAAGTAAATATGGGCTGTAAAATGCACACCATGAGAGCTACAATAATTTCTTTATCTTTGATAAGTGGTTCAATTGGCTCTGAGCACTATGGGACTTAACTTCTGTTGTCATCAGTCCCCTAGAACATAGAACTACTTAATCCTAGCTAACCTAAGGACATCACACACACCAATACCCGAGGCAGGATTCGAACCTGCCACCGCAGCGGTTGCGCGGTTCCAGACTGTAGCGCCTAGAACCGCTCGGCCACTCCGGCCGGCACGACGTTGGTCCCTTTTCTGCGTAATTAAAAGAATTGAAAATTTATGGTAAGTTCCTATGGGACCAAACTGCTAAGGTCATCGGTTCCTAGGCTTACACAGTACTTAATCGAACTTCAACTAACTTAAGATAAGGACAACACGCACATCCATGCCCGAGGGAGGACTCGAACCTCCGACAGGGGTAGCCGCGCGAAACAAGACAAGGTACCTTTGACCACACGGCTAGCTCGCGCTTCTCTGCGTAATTATAGAACACCTAGCGTTACTCAGAGATATAACGTGCACAAGGAACAGACGCACAATAGATATCTGCATCGCAATTCGCACCATGTTGCAGCACAAAATACCTTGGTGTTATCAGAGCTTACCGTACAACCAGTGTTAATAATATCGAAATGAACTAAAGGGACTCATCGATGTGGTAGTGTAAACATTAGCTTTGAGATGCAGCGAAGACAAAGCAGATGATGAAACGGGAAAATAACTCGCCATTACACACTTACCTTATGCGAGAGGCCTCAGAGACCACATAGGCAAAATACTGAACCGTGGTTGAACAGTATTTCATAGCGGCCGGTAGAACAGAAATATACGTAGGCACTTTAAGGAGTCCGCAGGTGATCTCCATTTGTTTACGAACTTCGCTGTGAACGTGCTGATATCTTTTGTCAGGGAAGCCAGGAGAACAATTAAGGCCCCTACACACGCACTAGTTTATCTGCCGACCGACCGAATGACCAGTTTCGAGGCAGCCAACACACGTCCCGACCGACTGCACTCAGAGATTACAGCGCTGCCCTGTCCTGGTGATTTGTTTTCTTTAGTTTATGCTCTACCGGACTCCAGCTAGTTTTACACAGAAACAAAAACCGGGATTTCCCTTGACTGTTTTAGAGGTAGAAAAACCTAGGAAGTCCGAGAGAAAGGTATAGGCAAAGAAGTGGACAACGAAAGAAAAGAAATTTACCCACGTTCCGTCACTTAAGCAGCTGGGAGTCGATGATGTTCGTAATTATCTACAAATGGATGACTCATGCTTTTCGGATCTATTAAACGTCACCAATCCATTATTAATGAAGAAGAATGCAGTCATGAAAGAGGCTACGGTATGAGGGGAGACTGTTAGCTACGTCAAGATATCTGGCCGCGGGGAAAAGTTAATCCCAGTGAGGTGGCGCAGTGATTACCACACTGAATTCGCATTCGGGAGGGCGAGGTTCAAACCCGGGTCTGGTCATCCTGATTTAGGCTCATGGTTATTTCACAAAATCTCTTCAGGCAAATGTCGGGATGATTCCTTTGAAAGAAGGGCACGGCCTATTTCCTTCCCTCTCCTTCGCTAATCCGAGCTTGTGCTCCGTCTCTAATGACCTCGTTGTTGACGGGACGTTAAACACTAATCTCCCCCTGTGAAAAAGTTAAGAGGACCTCGAACTCAGTGCTGTTGTATCCCCACAACGTGATTTATAGTTGACTGAGGAAATACAACATGGTAATGTAAAATAAATCAAACAATAGACCTTCATATAAATCTTATTAATTAATTTATGTATTTAGCGTAAAAACGGACCTAAGAGATCTAAGAAACTCATTTCAGAGTGGTGGTGGCGCAGATCGTATAATAAATACAACAACAGATACATAAGAAATGAATCATTTAGCAACTGCTAGAACTATTAAGAAATACGTACTTTGCTCTTTATAGCAAGGGGATTGGATATAGGATGGCTTTTTTTTAACACTATAATAAAGAAGCAAGTATATTTAATGAATTAACGGTCGGTATTTCGGGTTTTATATTTCACTTCCTGTGTTGTTGTTGTTGTGGTCTTCAGTCCTGAGACTGGTTTGATGCAGCTCTCCATGCTACTCTATCCTGTGCAAGCATCTTCATCTCCCAGTACCTACTGCAACCTACATCCTTCTGAATCTGCTTAGTGTATTGATCTCTTGGTCTCCCTCTACGATTTTTACCCTCCACGCTGCCCTCCAATGCTAAATTTGTGATCCCTCGATGCCTCAGAACATGTCCTACCAACCGATCCCTTCTTCTAGTCAAGTTGTGCCACAAACTTCTCTTCTCCCCAATCCTATTCAATACCTCCTCATTAGTTACGTGATCTACCCACCTTATCTTCAGCATTCTTCTGTAGCACCACATTTCGAAAGCTTCTATTCTCTTCTTGTCCAAACTAGTTATCGTCCATGTCTCACTTCCATACATGGCTACACTCCATACAAATACTTTCAGAAACGACTTCCTGACACCTAAATCTATATTCGATGTTAACAAATTTCTCTTCTTGAGAAACGCTTTCCTTGCCATTGCCAGTCTACATTTTATATCCTCTCTACTTCGACCATCATCGGTTATTTTACTCCCTAAATAGCAAAACTCCTTTACTACTTTAAGTGTCTCATTTCCTAATCTAATTCCCTCAGCATCACCCGACTTAATTTGACTACATTCCATTATCCTCGTTTTGCTTTTGTTGATGTTCATCTTATATCCTCCTTTCAAGACACTGTCCATTCCGTTCAACTGCTCTTCCAAGTCCTTTGCTGTCTCTGATAGAATTACAATGTCATCGGCGAACCTCAAAGTTTTTACTTCTTCTCCATGAATTTTAATACCTACTCCGAATTTTTCTTTTGTTTCCTTTACTGCTTGCTCAATATACAGATTGAATAACATCGGGGAGAGGCTACAACCCTGTCTCACTCCCTTCCCAACCACTGCTTCCCTTTCATGCCCCTCGACTCTTATAACTGCCATCTGGTTTCTGTACAAACTGTAAATAGCCTTTCGCTCCCTGTATTTTACCCCTGCCACCTTCAGAATTTGAAAGAGAGTATTCCAGTCAACATTGTCAAAAGCTTTCTCTAAGTCTACAAATGCTAGAAACGTAGGTTTGCCTTTTCTTAATCTTTCTTCCAAGATAAGTCGTAAGGTCAGTATTGCCTCACGTGTTCCAACATTTCTACGGAATCCAAACTGATCTTCCCCGAGGTCGGCTTCTACCAGTTTTTCCATTCGTCTGTAAAGAATTCGCGTTAGTATTTTGCAGCTGTGACTTATTAAACTGATAGTTCGGTAACTTTCACATCTGTCAACACCTGCTTTCTTTGGGATTGGAATTATTATATTCTTCTTAAAGTCTGAGGGTATTTCGCCTGTCTCATACATCGTGCTCACCAGATGGTAGAGTTTTGTCATGACTGGCTCTCCTGAGGCCATCAGTAGTTCTAATGGAATGTTGTCTACTCCCGGGGCCTTGTTTTGACTCAGGTCTTTCAGTGCTCTGTCAAACTCTTCACGCAGTATCTTATCTCCCATTTCATCTTCATCTACATCCTCTTCCATTTCCATAATATTGTCCTCAAGTACCTCGCCCTTGTATAAGCCCTCTATATACTCCTTCCACCTTTCTGCTTTCCCTTCTTTGCTTAGAACTGGGTTGCCATCTGAGCTCTTGATATTCATACAAGTGGTTCTCTTCTCTCCAAAGGTCTCTTTAATTTTCCTGTAGGCAGTATCTATCTTACCCCTAGTGAGACAAGCCTCTACATCCTTACATTTGTCCTCTAGCCATCCCTGCTTAGCCATTTTGTACTTCCTGTCAATTTCATTTTTGAGACGTTTGTATTCCTTTTTGCCTGCTTCATTTACTGCATTTTTATATTTTCTCCTTTCATCAATTAAATTCAATATTTCTTCTGTTACCCAAGGATTTCTGTTAGCCCGCGTCTTTTTACCTACTTGATCGTCTGCTGCCTTCACCACTTCATCCCTCAGAGCTACCCATTCTTCTTCTACTGTATTTCTTTCCCCCATTCCTGTCAATTGTTCCCTAATGCTCTCCCTGAAACCCTCTACAACCTCTGGTTCTTTCAGTTTATCCAGGTCCCATCTCCTTAAATTCCCACCTTTTTGCAGTTTCTTCAGTTTCAATCTGCAGTTCATAACCAATAGATTGTGGTCAGAATCTACATCTGCCCCAGGAAATGTCTTACAATCTAAAACCTGGTTCCTAAATCTCTGTCTTACCATTATATAATCTATCTGAAACCTGTCAGTATCTCCAGGCTTCTTCCATGTATACAGCCTCCTTTCATGATTCTTGAACCAAGTGTTAGCTATGATTAAGTTATGCTCTGTGCAAAATTCTACAAGGCGGCTTCCTCTTTCATTCCTTCCCCCCAATCCATATTCACCTACTATGTTTCCTTCTCTCCCTTTTCCTACTGACGAATTCCAGTCACCCATGACTATTAAATTTTCGTCTCCCTTCACTACCTGAATAATTTCTTTTATCTCGTCATACATTTCATCTATTTCTTCATCATCTGCAGAGGTAGTTGGCATATAAACTTGTACTACTGTAGTAGGCATGGGCTTTGTGTCTATCTTGGCCACAATAATGCGTTCACTATGCTGTTTGTAGTAGCTAACCCGCACTCCTATTTTTTTATTCATTATTAAACCTACTCCTGCATTACCCTTATTTGATTTTGTATGTATAACCCTGTAATCACCTGACCAAAAGTCTTGCTCCTCCTGCCACCGAACTTCACTAATTCCCACTATATCTAACTTTAACCTATCCATCTCCCTTCTTAAATTTTCTAACCTACCTGCCCGATTAAGTGATCTGACATTCCACGCTCCGATCCGTAGAACGCCAGTTTTCTTTCTCCTGATAACGACGTCCTCTTGAGTAGTCCCCGCCCGGAGATCCGAATGGGGGACTATTTTACCTCCGGAATATTTTACCCAAGAGGACGCCATCATCATTTAATCATACAGTAGAGCTGCATGTCCTCGGGAAAAATTACGGCTGTAGTTTCCCCTTGCTTTCAGCCGTTCGCAGTACCAGCACAGCAAGGCCGTTTTGGTTACTGTTACAAGGCCAGATCAGTCAATCATCCAGACTGTTGCCCCTGCAACTACTGAAAAGGCTGCTGCCCCTCTTCAGGAACCACATGTTTGTCTGGCCTCTCAACAGATACCCCTCCGTTGTGGTTGCACCTACGGTACGGCCATCTGTATCGCTGAGGCACGCAAGCCTCCCCACCAACGGCAAGGTCCGTGGTTCATGGGGGGTCACTTCCTGTAAATATCGGAAATAAAACCTAAAAACGGAAATACAGGACGTCGACAGACAGTTATTCACTCTCTGTGCCTCACGAATGCATTATAGATTCGTTAACAGAATGAAAAAAGTGCTCATTTCTAAAACCTATGTTTGCTGTACTCCTCGGATGTCGTTTCCCACAGACATCTGCAATCTTTAAATTTCTCCGAAAACTCCATCCTTAAAGTTTCGTCCTCCTCGAACATTAGAACAGCATTTCACCCCGCACCCGGTGACAAAAGAGCAACTTCCGTCGGGTGGTTGGCACGACAACGCTACACTCGGCACCATTTGTTTGTTGGTGTGGTGGTGGAAGAGTGCGGGGAGGGCGGTCAGCAGTCAGGTGGTCCTACCGACTGACATCACGACAAGGTAAGTTCGGGAGTTCGCTTGCAGACGCGGAAGTATTAAGACGTGCCACGCGGTCGCTCTTCCGTGTGACGCTTGTGTTTACCTACTAGTGCGCGCGCGTAACAGCTTTCGTTTGGTACGGTTTTCTGTTAGGCACATTAACACCTGACATTATTATCGGTGGCGGCAAGCCCCGCCATGTGTGGTGGGGTTTATGGAGAAGAGGGTGGTGACTTCGACGCCCCTACGGGACAACATCAACAACAACCACCTGCCCAGCGGCTACATCCAGATGCAGCACCCTTACCAGCTCCTCCGGGAACTACATTGGACAACACGACGGCTGTGATCAGCCAATCGTTAGCAGTTGTTCGGGGAGAATCTGGAATACAGCCGACAGAAGAGCATATGGATTTATCGGAACAGGATTCCTCCAGCTTCTCCGCTACGAGAAACAAGCGACAAAGTGAGGTCAGTCTGGATTTAAGAAATTCCAAAACCTTCATTGCAGACGCTAATCAACTCTTACCTGTAACTGACGTTTCAAATGTAGCTGACCCCCTGTAGCAACTGCTTCTGGGCTCACTCCTAACCAACATGCTGCAACTAACACCCCTCCTGTGGGACCTGCACCTACTCCGAGGTCTCTCAACTTTTACAAACGTACAGATAGGGGACCATTCGTAGTTTACATGGAATTTTTTGACAAAAACTTAGGCCGCTTGCACCCCATGGCACTAGGGAAATTATTGCATATTTCCTTGCCAGAAGTGAAGAATTCTATACTTAACATCTCTTCAGCAGGAAAAACAAAAGTTAAGGTGGAACTGAAAACCCCAGACAAGGCTAATATCCTAGTTACCAGTGAGGTATTAAAGTCAAACAATATAGAAGCTTACATTCCTTCCTTTGTTGTCTATAAGCTGGGAGTAATCAGGAAAGTAGACACCAACCTTGAAGAAACGGAGATTTGGAAGTTGTACAGTCTCCCTTCCCTGTTGTAGGCGTTCGGAGGTTTACGAAGAGATATGGTAAAGGCCAAATCGTTAAATTGCAGACCTGTTTGTTAGCCTTCGACTCTCAAACCTTACCGGAAGCAGTGTCTATTCACGGAACAAAATGTCCCGTAGACCTTTATGTACCAACTGTCAGGCAGTGCTTTAATTGTCTTCGTTACGGGCACATCAGCAAACAATGTCGATCTCAGATGAGATGCATTAAATGTAGTGGTCCACATAATGTTGAATCCTGTGTCTCACCTATCACTATTTGCGCTCATTGCGGGGGACAACATGCATCCACGGACCATTCCTGCCCGGAATACTATATACGGCGACGAGCTCAAGAATTAGCTACGTTCAACAACATTGACTTCAGAGATGCGCTGTCTATTGCTCGTATGCCAACCTATGCATCCGTCACCGGGATTCAACAACATCACTTGCCGGCTCCGATCATTCCTGCTCCAACAAATTTGAGCTCTCCGGACTTTCAAAACCCACAACTCTTCCCGCCGCTGCCCGCCGCAAGCATGCAGAGTCAGCAACGCGGAAGTGGGGACGCAACTCAGTGTGCAACTGTACCCCAGCAAACACACGTCGCTTACCGGCCTCCCCGGCGGCAGGCGCTAGCAAACAACCAAAGTAACGTCCGCGAGTGGTCTCAGTACCGCAGCCTGTTATATCCCATGCAACATTTATTCACTCCTATCAGCTAAAATCCATACCAGCCTGCTGCTCACAGATTAGCAACCTCACAAGCGCCGAATCAACGACAGCCTCAAGGTCATGCTGAACTTTATAGATAAGATGATAAATGTGACTGGTATTGTCATGCAAAACATGAGACAAAATAGTGCTATGAACAATTCCGATATCCGGCACCTCGTTACTGGCATATTTCAATCTCTCTCCCTAAATTATGGCTGCTTTAAAAGTATTGCAGTGGAATGCGAGATCGGCTAATTCTAATAGAGAAAGCTTGCAACGAGAACTGTTCGTAAGTCAGCCTGATATCGTTCTGTTATGTGAAACTTGGTTCACATTCGAACGAACTGTTCGCTTTCAAAATTATTCTATAGTAAGGGAAGACCGTCTCGATGGGTGGGGCGGCGTAGCTATACTGGTAAAAACTTCGCTGCCGCATCGACCACACCCGTTACACGTACCTGTCACCAACCTTGAATTAGTTGCTGTTGAGATACGAACTGCCCACAAAACCTTTACAGTTGTCTCGTTGTATAACGCTCCTCACTACAGTATCGTGGAAGATGACTGGAGACAATTAATAAGTCAGCTTCGTCCTCCCTTTATCGTAGCTGGAGACGTGAATGCCCACCATGTCGCGTGGGGAGGAGTCGTGACAGACAGGAACGGCAGGACCTTGATAAGCGTTATCGAAGATAATAACCTAGTGATACTCAACGATGGCTCTCCTACTATGATAACTTCACCTCTCCGTAGACCCGCCGCAGTTGATGTAACTCTTTGCACCCCCTGCTTTACTGAAATATCTAATTGGTGCGTTAAAAAGGATTCAATGGGATCCGATCATCTTCCAATAGAGTTTCACATTAACATCAACGTCGATACTACGCACATCTGTTACTCTAATAGTACGTGGAAAATCAAGGAAGCCAATTGGGCCTCTTATAAGGAAACGGTTCGGCGGGCACTCGCAAATACGAGACGTGACTTACAGCACCAAGATGCATACGCAGATTTACTCAATGCTATGAACGTCGCAGCTGGCATCAGCATCCATAAGAAAAAAGAGTTTACAGTAATGAAGTACCGTTCTCCTCCTTGGTGGAATTCTGAATGCTCTCGGGAAGTTGCGAAGCGACGACTCGCCTTGAAAACCTATCGTCAGAATCCTTCATTGGACAGCTTCTTGGCTGTGCAAAAAGTGAATGCGCGAGTTAACAAATTCCTGAAGAAAACCAAGAAGGACAGTTGGAAACAATTTTGCCTGTCCCTAAATAATGAAACCAGTATGGCAAGCATCTGGCATAAAATAAAAGCTTTTAGAACAAGAAGACTGTCTTCCTCCCCTCCTGCTACCAACGTCTGGTTAGAGGAATTCATAGATACAATCGCTCCTCCCACGGTGCCATTTTTAAACCACCGGTTCCCTGCTGAAGAAGACCGCTATCATGTTCTCCTTCGTCCTTTCTCTAAAGAAGAACTCAACGAAGCTATTAAAGTGTCGAGCGACAGTTGCCCTGGCATTGATCATATACACTACTCTATGCTTGCACACCTGCCTATAGAAGCGAAAGACTTTCTCTTGCACATTTTTAATCAGTACTGGATGAAGAAAGACCTCATATCAACATGGAAGACGCAAATAATAATTCCATTTCTCAAACGTGGTACAGATCCAAATGTCGGTAATAATTATAGACCTATTGCCTTGTCGTCGTGTGTTGCAAAAACACTAGAACGAATGGTAAAAAGGAAACTAGAATGGTGGCTTGAAAAAAGTAATTTGTTGCCTCGGAGTCAATACGGCTTCAGAAAAGGCAAAGGGACCATGGATAACCTGTTTTTGCTTAATATGGATATCACGTAAGCCTTTCAAATGAAAGAGACAGTAGTGGCAGCTTTTCGTGACGTTAAGGGTGCATGTGATCACGTACAAATACCGATACTCTTGGACAAGCTGGCAGGATTCGGAATTCCTCCACGGATGATCTACGGTATCAGTACCCTGATTACTCAAAGAACAATCTACGTCCGTTTCAAAGGTATCATGATCGGACCTTTTTATGTCTCCCAGGGCTTGCCGCAAGGTGCAATTTTAAGTCCTCTCCTGTATACTCTATATACGCACGACCTAGAACGCATACTTACTCCGCCTACAAAAATCCTACAGTATGCTGATGACATATGTGTTTATTCTACTGCTGCCCACCAGGCCAAAACGGCATTAACCACAACCATCGCACACATCGATGAGTGACTCTCTATCAATGGGCTGGAGATCTCGGCTGAGAAATCAGCAGTCGTTCCCTTCTCCAAGTCGACGACAGCTCGCACGGAAGATCACATTACCTGCGGCAAGTACACCTTCCAAATAAAATCTCACATTCGATTTCTGGGGATGATTTTTGACTCTCGGTTAAGCTGGGCGCCCCACATCCGATCCACCGTTACCAAGTGTGAAGAAGGTTTAAATGTAATCAGATCACTCACTCGTGTCTGGTGGGGAGCGCACCAGAGTGTTTTACTCGCCATGTACCGAGGGATAGTTCGATCTCGATTAGACTATGGCTGTCAATTCTACCACACTGCGTCAAAAATTCATCTCTCCAAATTAGATACTCTTCAATATAGAGCCATTCGTACCTGTCTTGGAGCCATGCGATCGACGCCCACCAACGCCCTTTTAATAGAAGCAGGGGAGATACTCTTGAGCATTAGGCGCCAAATGTTATCGGACAAATTCTCCTTTCAAGGCATGGCCATTATGGACAGTTCTGTCTATCAAAGTAGAGACTGCATTTATCGACTGTGGATTGCATCCCACAGAAGGAATAAAGTGCCAGCCGTTTGTGCCAGCTTTGACACTAGGTCACCTGTGAAACGTCCCCTTAGAAAAATTTATACATGACTGTGCTTAAACTGACACACAATATGTTTTAGCGCAACGCAATCTGACTTTCAGAAATCCCTACAAAGGAATGGCCCTGACTAACATTAACCTGTACCTTTCACAAATCACTTACCTCACCAAAAATCTTCGTTACTCGAACTACTGCAATACAGCGAGCGCCACTACTGCCAGCTAAATAAAAGATTCAAACTACTGAAGGCACTAACTACTAATAGGCATAGTTAGCAAATGAAAGATTTTAATAGAGAACAAACAATGTATTTACACTAATAGTGTTGAAAAAGCATAATATACATAGCAGTTCATAATATCCATTCTGTACTCAAAAATCCGCCATCTCATTTCCCACATCCACCACTGCTGGCGGCTCACCTCCAACTGCGCAACGCTACGCGCTGCTGTTAGCATCCAGCTGCCCAACACTACAATGGCAGACAACAATGCAAACTAGCTACAGACTGCACACAGCACAGCCAGTGGTTTTCATACAGAGAGCGCTACGTGGCGGCGGCGTTACCAATATAAGAACCTAAACAGCCTACTTACATAGCCCCCATGCTCCCCACAAAAAATTTTACAAATTGTTTTGGGTACTGGGCAAGACATATTTGTTAACATTTTTCATAATCATATTTGCAATAACAAAGAAATCAAATGCACACACTTATTGATACAATGTTGGTCAAAAGCTAAAATTTTCTCACAGTCCATAAAGATAGTCCTGATCATTCATCATAATAGTAAATATAGTTTTTGTTTTTCACAAAGTCTAATTATTAAAGAAATTGCACACAGAAGTAGTGGATTTCCATGCAGTCTTGAAGAAGTAGTGTTGTCCTTCCAATGGGAAGACAGTGCTGACTCTTTACATGCAGACAGGTAATGGGCCACAACAGAGCAAACCCACAGCAGAGTCATTCGACGTTTTGAAGAATATTGGTAGGTAGGTCATCACAGGGCAGACCCACTGTAGTCATTGTAGAGATTGTGGTATTGGTGGGCCACCAGAGGCGCACACCCACTGCAGTCCTTGTAGAAATAATGGTATTGGTGAGTGAGCAAAGGTGTAGACCCTCTGTAGTCCTTGTAGAGATGGCCAGCAGCCATCTGCTGCGACTGTGCAGGTGCACAATCACCATCGAAGAGTCTTGCAGAGAAGATAGCAAGTCCATAAACCACCACTTGTGCACACACAAAGGTTTTGGAATTGTCCTTAGAACCAGCAATGCTGTTATCCAGTCCCTCTCTGAATTAGTAACACACGTGCAAACACTAACAGTCCCAACTTCTCACATATTGTGCATTACTATGACCAACAGAAATGTGTACAGTGAAATGAATGCTTACACGTTACTTAATTTGATGAACTGGTATCAATTACAATATTATAATATGAGAATACAATTACAAAGGTACAAAATACATCATTAAAGAACATAACAATACAGATAACATTTGTAGTACCGACTTTACAAAAGAATCGAAATAACATATACATCAGTGTTACAGGAATTGTGACATGAGTACATACATAAAAGATCAGAATAACTTTTGAAACATCAACTTTACACATGAGCATTAAAACAAAACAGAATAAATAATGTCTAAGCATCTTTACAAGGTAAATAACATATTATTAATGCCAATTATATTTGAGAATAATAGTATTCCTCATCATAGTGAATGTAGCTTAGTATTAGAAGAAGAAAAACTTCTATGAAACTACACAGCGACAGGAAGAAAACAAATACACAAGGCTACACAAAAATATAGTGGGATAACACAAAAGGAAAGGACAGGGTTTGTTTTCAGTGTAACATTTGGTACTACAGTCCAACCCAAAACTTCATTCCATAGATCGTTCCTCTTATTTCGACATTTGCTCCAGCCAACAAATTCTATCCAAGCATGCTTTCTGTATTCTGTTCACACATTTCTTACCTCATTATATATTTACCATTATCTTACCTCAAAATTTATTTCCAAGAAAATCCTACCTAAACCTGTTGTCCCTAAACCCTACGTTTTTTGTTCATATCCTCTTTCAAAATTCTTTTTTTGGCCACACCATTTTCTTATAGCTTCTCAATGCATTTCTTCCTATTCATCATAGTTAGTTTCTTATATAGTCTACCCCCTCTTAAGCTAACTTACATCTACTGAGCTCAGATGCTAAACTAAGGGACGAGGCAATGCAGCAGCACAAAACAATTAACACAAACATCAATGACAAAAAATTTAAATTGGCAAAGTAAGCAACAATATTACAACTAATATGCAATGAGCAGCAAACAAGAAAAATAAATCAGTAATAAACTGGCTTAGCAGAGTAACACAAAGTCAAATTCAGTAACACTATGCCTGGCAAACAGCAGTAACTTATACCTAAACATGACATAGCTCAAGCAGAAAAAATAGTACACTAAAGACAACAATGCAGATAACGGAAATGTCTATTCACATCTTAATGTCTATGTAATTAAAGTGGTGCACCACAAAAACTAATTCTACAAAAAGTTATCAAGTACTTGAAAAGAAAATTATATATGCAGTTATTGTTATCAGACCCTTCTTATTGTTCTTTCCATTCCAAGAGCTCCTTTTTCGAAGAACGTGGATCACAAAATAATTATTTAATAGATCTGTTGACAGAAAGTGTTCACATTAGCAAATGCATTTTATTTTATTTTATAAAACCAATGCTGCAACACAGCTGTAAACTAGATATCAAATGAAATAAGCAACTATGTACTAAGCATAAAAATATCATTCAATAGTCGTGTGACATTTCATAAGTTAGTAGAAATTCTCTCAACTCTCGTAGAAAGACGCTTGTCATAATGAGGTGTGCAGATGTAAGTATCTTTCCAAGTAATGAGCGTGTCGTATTTGCAATGCTTTATCTAAAGGAATGTCAATGGCGAGGATAATGGCCTCTTTTTTTCTCCACCTAATGGCTTTCTTTTGTCAGACGACTACCTCTCAGCTGGGCGCCCAAAACGCTTTACGTCAAGGTCACTTACCTTTCTTACTGAAATATTTACGACAGCAGTTTCCGCTACAGTGACAGTCTCATATAAAAATTTCACAGGTCGAGAATTTACGTTGCAAATGTGTAGAAACAAAATCTTATGAATATAACAGTGTCCAAAAAATTTTTGGCGGCATTGTGATACATTCACGCATTTACACACATTTCATAACTCTTAAAGTACGATTCTTGGTTTCCAACATCCTTTTTCATAAGTCAGTGTCCCTAACCACTACTCCTTATTCCTTACCATACTACACATATACATATTCGTCGACACTTCTTCAATATTTCATCTTAATAAATAAGTAGCATAATCAAATTCCTCATATAACATCGGCTTATTGATCATAAACATACCTCAACGGCATAATACACATCGTCGTCATAAAAATAACATCATAACACCTCAGTTAACTCTCAAAATAGTCGTAGCTTCCTCCAATAATTTCAAAACCTAAAAAGATTCTCTGCTCATTTCAAAAGTGTCATCTGCCTCAAACGTACTTTAAAAATCGTGATCCCATACCAAATATATCATTCAAAGCTGTCATAATATCACAATGGTTCCGAAAAATATGAAGGGTTCACAAAGTGCATACAAAATACAATTTCATAAGTGTGAAGTTACCCAACTGTGTAATGGCGTAAACATGTGTCACTGATGTAGTAAAAAAAATGTTTATCTCTCAGTTAAATGATCAGATAGCTGTGTAATTTATGTGTTAGAGAAATATGGTACCGATGTGTAAAGGTGTATAAGCAAATACCATATTAGCTAGGGCTCCTTGTGCTTGCCAAACACATGGTACACAAAGTAAGCGTGTACCCCCCTGAGGATTAATGTAATTATACCCTCAGGTGTTACAGATTACAGCAATGGAATGAAATGTGTTAGAGAAAACCTTTGTATCATTGTACTTCAAATATCTTTAAAAATAAATGTTTTAAGTACAAAATTAATCACTCAAATACGTGTACTGTAGCGCTAAATGTGCTTCCTGCTGTAAGATAATCTCTGTGGAAGTGTCGTAGTTATTTTCCTCCGAAAGCTAAGTTCTGCAGAAGTCAATGTACTTACCTCATGATAAACAAAAGTGAAATGCTTTGCATATAGATATCTTAGTTATTACGCTTATTGTTGTGATGAAGAAATTACTGTGCTGTAACGTATTGTTGTGCTACGGAAAAGGCTGTCTCATTGTAGCTATACCACAAAAGTTATTACTAAAACATGTTTTACTTTCCAGAATAATACAGAAAAACTGTGCAGATATAAAACAGAAACACCGCAAACAGATTCTAAGTCTGACAAAGCATACTAGTAATGTAAAGTGAAAAGTTATATGGCAAAGACAAAGTTAAAAAGCAGATTATCTTTCAATAAACGGTTTTACATGTGAAATGTGGTGTAAAACTTTACTCTTCCTAGTACGCAGAGTTTCAACTTGAATGCAATTATCATGCGGTATTCGTCTGTAAAGAATACTGGAATTTTGCTCAAGGTTAGCGTCAAAGTTATTTTTCCCTGAGCCAGCGGGCGCAAGTGGCTACCTGCGGTGCGAGTCATTGTCTGTTTCTTTGTTGGCGCGCGTCGTTATTGGGATTTGGAGGTCTAACTTCTGCAAATTCGCCTTGCCGAGAGGGCCCAGCTATGTTAGAATCCCGCAAGTTCTGATGAAATTCACGTCTGTCGTTTTGTCAGTAGTTTACATAGTTTCTTGTTTGTCGGTCATGTGGTGGAGAATTTCTCCCTGAATTACCACTGCACGGTGGACCGTTGCGTCTGAAGTTATTCTGTCTCCCTTGATAATAATTATTTTGGTTCCCATATTGTCAGTTTCTCTGATTGTCTCTGTGATAGTCATTACCGCAGAGAGGTGATCTTTCCCTGTAATTATTACTACTCTGCCAACGGGTGTCATATGGGTGGTGTCTGTTTTGGTCACGATTTACGTTATAAGAATAGCCTTGTCGTGTATTATTTCTGTCATCGCGGAATTGTGACATATGTGACCTGTAATTGTTGTACTCCTGTTTTCGCGATCCGCGATTGTCAGTGTCAACTTCCAGTTCTTGTAACAGTCCCTGAAAAGCTTCAATGTCGTCTTTGCAACTTCCTGATAAAATAATATGTCGTAAATGTTCAGGCAGTTTGATTAAGCAAATGCGGATGAGTTGTGAGGGGCAGTATGGGTTTGACAGGTACTGTTTCTTGTGCAACATGTCTTCAAAATATTTCACAAGACTGGAAAATTCAGATTGTTCGAAATGTTTCTTCATTATGATGCTATGTTTTACTAGGTCTTGTGTAGCTTGAGACCAATATGCTGAGAGGAAGGCATGATAAAAATCTCCTTCACTGGGACAATCGTGAATGACCGATCGCATTCTTACAGCTGGTTCATTCTCCAAGTAGCCACACATAAATTCTAACCTGTGCTCCAATGACCAGTTGGGAGGAAAACAATGAGAGAATTGATGGAGCCACGCTTGTGGATGAATGTCGTTGGCAGAATTCTTAAACGTTTTGAATTTACGTGTAGTAATGAACAGCTTATAGTCAAAATCATCGTGTCGGCGAGTAGCATATCGGTCATTGTTACGTCGTGTCGGCGGTTCCATCTCAAAATTCGGTGCACCTTGCCAATTTCTTTCATAATTTCCGAAATGCCCTGTGTTATTATTTTGTGGTTGCTCCGTATTTCTATGTCCCTCTTCCCATATTGGAGCGCGAGTGGCCTCTGAAATACGTAATTCTTGTATTACCTGTGTCAGCTGATCTTGTACTTCCCGGATTTCTCTTTGGTGTTGCGTATTAATTTCATTCTGATTTTGTTTGAATTTCCTAATTTGTTCGCACTCTTCTGTGTCATTAAAGACTACTGGTTTTGTGTCATTCAGATTATCATCTACCTTCGTAGATAAATTATTTAGCTGATCTGAAAGTTCAACTACTTTCTCTGATAATGAACTAATTTCCTCCATGTGTCTTTCTGAACCAATTTTCAGAGTATCTACTGTGTCCTTTAAGTTTTCTTGAGTTTTTGCAAGTTGCAACTGCAAGTAGATGCAACTGAGTCAATTTTAGCCCACAAGGTCTCATGATTTTCATGAACAATGGTTTGCAGTTCTTTTATGGCTGCTTCATGATTCTGTAATGCATTTTCATGCCGCGACAAAATAGGTTGAAAATGCTCACAAATTTGTGTTTTTACGTCATTACAGACTTTTTGACATTTCGATTCAATGTTATGTAACTCAGTAGTTACATCTTCACGTGTTTGTTCAAGTGTGGTGTCTAACTTTTGAAGCTTTTGCTGTGTTTGTCTCTGATTTTGTTCCATTGTGTCTAACTGTTGCTGTGTTTGTCCCTGGTGTTGTTCCATTGTGTCTAACTTCTGAAGCTTTTGCTGTGTTTGTCTCTGATTTTGTTCCATTGTGTCTAACTTTTGAAGATTTTGTCCCATTTGTTTCTGATTTTGTTCAAGCGTTGTGTCTAACTTTTGTAGCCTTTGCCCCATTTGTTGCATTAACTGTAATAACAGTGCACTGGTGTCTGAAACATGTCCTCAGTGCTTTTCGGCAGTGAATTTGCACCGGCAACATTCACATTTTGACAAGCGGAAAATGTATCTTGACTCATTTGAGAAAACGGTGAGAACCCAAATCCTGAGTCTACGGTATTTGCAATATTGTGTTCTGTCATTCCCGATTCCTGAGGCGAGCTGTTGCCGACCGATCGATCGATAATGCTTCCCTGTTCACCACCTGTTTCACTGTCTACTCCATTATGTGACGCCCGCTCCATTTCCCTATGCACAGTTACCAAATTACTACTTTGAATATTTGTTAATTCATTACATGGTGGCGTTAACACAATGCTTTCGTCTTCACTGTTATTTCTCAGTTTACTTTGGAGCCTAGTATTACGTTTTTCACACGCCATTATTGTCACAATATTTCACACGACAACACAGAAAAGCACAATTTGAAGAGCAAAAATATGAGAACACATTAACATAGCACTGCAAATAATATCTAGTTAATTGCAGCTGCGAAATACTTGGTGCAAATCTACATGTGTGCCACACCTGTTGTACTGTACAACAATGAAAGACTGCGACTACAAAGGAGATTTTCTCTACAATTACGCATTAGCAATAAACAAAAGCTACACTAATTACACAAACTACAAGAAAAAATCAGAAGATTCCAGTGAGGTATCCTGGCAGGGTCGCCATATGAAACGTCCCCTTAGAAAAATTTATACATGACTGTGCTTAAACTGACACACAATATTTTTTAGCGCAACGCAATCTGACTTTCAGAAATCCCTACAAAGGAATGGCCCTGACTAACATTAACCTGTACCTTTCACAAATCACTTACCTCACCAAAAATCTTCGTTACTCGAACTACTGCAATACAGCGAGCGCCACTACTGCCAGCTAAATAAAAGATTCAAACTACTGAAGGCACTAACTACTGATAGGCATAGTTAGCAAATGAAAGATTTTAATAGAGAACAAACAATGTATTTACCTTAATAGTGTTGAAAAAGCATAATATACATAGCAGTTCATAATATCCATTCTGTACTCAAAAATCCGCCATATCATTTCCCACATCCACCACAGCTGGCAGCTCACCTCCAACTGCGCAACGCTACGCGTTGCTGTTAACATCCAGCTGCCCAGCACTACAATGGCAGACAACAATGCAAGCTAGCCACAGACTGCACACAGCACAGCCAGTGATTTTCATACAGAGGGCGCTACGTGGCGGCGGCGTTACCAATATAAGAACCTAAACAGCCTACTTACACCTGTCATACATTCTATACGGCGTTCAGCGCATCTACCTGTTTTTGAATATGATCTTCAAACGCTCCCAGTCCATTATTTAAGTACGACCTGGCTGGACAGTACTAATGTCAACGTTGGCTTCAATCGTCTCGTTGAAGCACAATGGCCGGGTTTTCTCTGTGTATATACCGATGGCTCCAAAATTCCGCAAGAAGAGTGTACAGGATGCGCTTTTTTCTGCCCTCAGATCCTGATCCGCAAAACCTTCAAACTGCCTACGAGCACTTCTATTTTTACGGCGGAGACAGTGGCAGTTTTGGAAGCACTTAAGTTTGTCTCTAGCACTTCATTCACCAAGATATTGACAGTATGTGACTCGCAAAGCGTTTTTAAAAACATTCAGTACAGTCGATGGAACAAAACAGCCAATAGTTATATCTTGGATGTGATATCTGAATATATTCGTAGCACACGCACGGGCCGGACGATCCATTTGTTGTGGGTACCTTCCCACTCTGGTATCCTCTATAATGATGAAGTTGATGCATTAGCCAAACAAGCGGCAACCTTAGGCACCGTCCTGGATCAGCACCTTCCTTATACAGACTACTTACGTGAATTCAAGGATCACGCAAGACAACAATGGCAGGAAATGTGGAACGTTTCTCAACAGACAAAAGGCGGTTATTACGCAGTGCTCCAACCTCGGATTCCTTCACAGCCGTGGTTCATGAGGACACATCTGGACCGATTCACGATTTCTACCATCATAAGACTCCGCTTCAATCATGCCTCTTTCCCACAACATCTACATAGGATCAACGTTTACAGTTTACCAGCATGTGAGTGTGATCCTGAGTCGGAAGCTGATGTCAACCACATCTTATTTATGTGCCCCAAATTTGACCGTGAGCGGTTGGTCTTCCTGAAGACATTGCTGAGTATGGGCTACCATCTTCTTCAATCAGCTTCTTCTCTTTTGTGTACTAATGACGTTCGTCTATATAAAGTGATAGTTAACTTCATCAAGAGTACTGGTTACAATCTGTAGGTTTTAATGGTGTACATAAATTATAAATATGTCTTGCTGATGAAGATATTTCAGAATTGGTGTGAATTGTAAGTCAAGACACTTTTAATTATTTGCCAATTCAATTCAATTCAATTTTTAAAACATTATCTCCAAAACTGTAGCAGTTAAGCTTTTTATTCTTGTAAATATGCGTTTCTGTACTTGTATATTCAATTATGTGTACATTGTCACTATGTGTAGCCGATGACTAAATTGAGTACACACTCAATGGCCAAATAAACAACAAAAGAAAAGGTAAGTTCGTCGACTGGTCGGTGAAAATGCCTACACACGTACAATTCGTCTGTCGGTCGGTCGGTTGATGCGTGTTTAGGGCTATCTGGCATTCGCTTGAGCAACAGGGAAGATCACAGCAAGTTTCCGACGGCCTGGCTGCCAGCGGTCCCAGTTTAACGG
Organism: Schistocerca cancellata; assembly: GCF_023864275.1. Taxonomy (NCBI): domain Eukaryota; kingdom Metazoa; phylum Arthropoda; class Insecta; order Orthoptera; family Acrididae; genus Schistocerca; species Schistocerca cancellata. The sequence continues at coordinate 444,370,271 of NC_064631.1, forward strand.
ACCTCGTGTATTCGCCGCCCTCACAACCAGGGTTCAACGTTGCAAATAGGAAAACTGCCGTGCGGCATCGATGTCATGCTGGAGGAGAATGCTGTCCCTAGATACAATTTGCCTATTCGCTGTTGTCTGCTAGTCGCGTGCTAGAGTAGCCTTCTGTTCAACCATCTCTTCACAGACATGTTTCTTTGACTGCCCAATGATGTTCCGCAAAAGTGGCATCAGTAGCCACGTAACACTCGAAATGTGAACGTGTATGGGGAACAGGACCTCTGCAAAATCGGTCGAGAAATAGGTTACATAAAAAAGGACATGGCGTAACACCCAAAAGCATTTTTTTCCAGTCAGCATTAATAGTTAAAAAATTTATTATATTTCTTCAATCGATGCACCACTGACAATATTCAAAGGACTTCTGTTCAATTTCTGCCGTTTTCAAATTTAATTAAAGGGGATGACGTTTGTAGGTACAACACTGTCCAATTACATTAATGTGACCATCCGTCAAAAGCCTGAATAACTGTCTTTTGTTGTGTGGACCGCTGCAGACTCAGCGAGTTTTTGGAAAGTAACGACAGGGATGCAGAGCCATGCTGACTCGAGTACCGTGGGCTGATGCGCTAGGATTCTCGGAAGAGGATCCATGGAGCGAACAGCCCGATCAAGGTGTTTCCACAGATTCTTGATTGGGCTTAAATCCGGGGAGTTTGGTGGCCAGTACGGTAAAATCATCCAAAAGCCCTTTCCATGACGCACGGATACTGCGAGATGTGTGACACGTTAGCCGGTCGGCGTGGCCGAGCGCTTCTAGGCGCTACAGTCTGGAACCGCGCGACCGCTACTGTCGCAGGTTGTGTGTGATGTCCTTAGGTTAGTTAAGTTGAAGTAGTTCTATGTTCTAGGGGACTGATGACCTTAGACACGTCGCCTAGTCCTGCTGGTAGACGCCAACGTGCCGAGGAAGCTCTAACTGCATTTGGGGGTGGACGTGGTCCACAAGATAGATATACAGGGTGTTACAAAAAAGGTACGGCCAAACTTTCAGGAAACATTCCTCACACACAAATAAAGAAAAGATGTTATGTGGACATGTGTCCGAAAACGCTTAATTTCCATGTTAGAGCTCATTTTAGTTTCGTCAGTGTGGCTTCATTCCAACGTGATCAAATTGTAAATTTTCACAATCAACATGTGTGAGCTGACGAGAATCCGCAAGCAATTGTGCAATCACGTCATCAACACAGATTTTCTGTGAACGTTTGGGCAGGCATTGTTGGTGATGTCTTGATTGGGCCCCATGTTCTTCCACTTACGCTCAATGGAGCACGTTATCATGATTTCATACGGGATACTCTACCTGTGCTGCTAGAACATGTGCCTTTACAAGTACGACACAACATGTGGTTCATGCACGATGGAGCTCCTGCACATTTCAGTCGAAGTGTTCGTACGCTTCTCAACAACAGATTCGGTGACCGATGGACTGGCAGAGGCAGACCAAATCCTTAGCCTCTACGCTCTCCTGACCTCAACCCTCTTGACTTTCATTTATGGGGGCATTTGAAAGATCTTGTCTACGCAATCTCGGTACCAAATGTAGAGACTCTTCGTGCTCGTATTGTGGACGGCTGTGATACAATAAGCCATTCTCCAGGGCTGCATCAGCGCATCAGGAATTCCATGCGACGGAGGGTGGATGCATGTATCCTCGCTAACGGAGGACATTTTGAACATTTCCTGTAACAAAGTGTTTGAAGTCACGCCGGTACGTTCTGTTGCTGTGTGTTTCCATTCTATGATTAATGTGATTTTAAGAGAAGTAATAAAATGAGCTCTAAAATGGAAAATAAGCATTTCCGGACACATGTCCACATAACATATTTTCTTTCTTTGTGTGTGACGAATGTTTCTTGAAAGTTTGGCCGTACCTTTTTGTAACACCCTGTGTACATGTGTTTACTCAATGCGATTTCCAGAATGACTAGATCACCCAGCAAATGCCACGAAAACGTTCACCAGACCCTAACGCACCCTCCTCTGGCCTTGACCCTTTCGGAGGTTGCTGCAGGGTGTTCGCTATTAGATGTTTCACGCCGATGGAGCATCAGACGTAATTTATCTGGAAAAGGCCACTTGTTGCCACTCAGCGGACGACTGGTAACAGTACTGGCGTGCAAATTCGAGCCTTCGTCGCCGATGAACAGCATTCAGCACGAATGCATCAACCAATCGCCTACTGCGGTGGCCCATATGCAGGGACGTTCGCTGAAAGGTCGCGGAAGAGGCACTGTTGGTAGCCCCTCGTTTCATCTGGGCTATCAGTTGCTGAACAGTTGCACGTCTATTTCGCTGTACATATCTCCACAGTCGTCGCTTACAACTGTCATCTATGGTCTCTGCTGCACCACAGTTTACGCGGCGCCCGATTTGGATAGCGCCTTTTTACAATGCACGCTATACTTTAACAATGGCACCACGCTAACAGTTAAGAAACTTAGCCTTTTCGAAAATGTTGTCACCCTTGACCCAAAAGCTAATAATCAAGTCCTTTTGATCGCTTTGGTTGCATAGTACGACAACGACAGCATTGGTGTCTCCTATACAAGCTTTATGTAACAAACTTTAGATACCCTCCCCTGCCAGTGCTGCCACGTGCCGTCTGTGTGTGGTTATTGTACATTGACATCGAACGTAGGCGGTAGTCGTGTTAATGTGACTGGACAGTGTATAATATTCACCATACGAGGCTTTCCCGCGGGAGTGCTGATAAGAAGTAGTCTTGTTCGTTATTGACAAATGAATTATAAAAGGCGTCATTACGTATTTTTGCTTTAGATTCGGAGATATTTGCCAAGTACTGCATTTGTTTGCATGATTCTGGGCAACTAACGTAAAAAAAAATATGCCATCGGCTGACATGGACAGGATTGTTAAACCTCCCACATATTCAGTTCTTAGAATTACTAATATCCAGTAGATACGTGAAGTTCCGTGAAGGATGTTCATGCAAAAAAAGTTCTCGATTTTTTAATATCAGTTTATTGCACTGAAACAAAACTGTCAACAAAAAGTTTAGTGTATTGTAGGACGCTTGAAACGTTCAGGAAGTTCAATTTACAAAAGTTCCACATGTCTTACCATCTCAAGGAATACGGAAACGGAAAACGTGAAGGAGCTAAACTTTAATAAGACGTTTTAAAAAGCAAACGGAAGCTCTCTGAAGAGAAAGAAGAAGAGGACGAAAAAACAAGTAAGCGTTCCATTTGGATGAGCTACAAATTTGCAGTACTTCTAGCAAAGTTTGCGTCCTTCCATAGATGATGATTTAATAAAAGGGTGCATGACAACTCCAGCTGAACATTCATGTGGTGCCTTTATCAAACATGAGAATCGCGCTTCTGACACAGATTAGGGTAGAGGATGTCCAGAGCCTGCTTGAGAAATCTTTGTAAAGAGTTTGTTGCATTTTCTTTAACACTCTATGAAGTTCAGATACCGCAGGCACATAGTTACCGTGACATTGTTAGCAACCCCGAGGAAAGTGCAGAAAATGACGGTTTGTTATGGAATTTATTAGTTTATGTGACTATAGACGGAGCGACAGCCATGTTGCAAAAAAGTCAGAATTCGGAGCGTAACTGAATGAGGGACAAAGGGATTGCTCCCAGCACCCAATGCCCACTGGTCTGGAGCTTGAGGTAGTTGATTTGTAATGTGGCAGGAAATATAAAGACAATCTGGATTTCTTCACGCTTTTCACTCAGGACCGATTTACTCGTTTACAAAAGTCTCCACACGGCTGCGTGACGTTGGAGCGAATACAGTACTCGCTCTTCGCAGGTCTACGCTCACCGTCTGCTCACAACAATATCTTTGCTGTGAAGCCCTGGTATATGTGCTTTGCGCCTTGGAGCGAATTCGCTCTGGTTCATGATGACATGGTTACTGGCTGCTTGCTTGCTTGCACTGCATTTAAGCATTGTAAGTTTCGTGCCGCTTCATATTCTGAAACATTACATTTCTTTCTTTCGCCGTCATGTTTAACGTGGAAAACGTGAGGGCTTTATTCGAGTTAACAACTTCGTCAAAACACATAGAAATCAGTATCTACTTCTTATTCAGTCATCTGAGCTTTCAGGTGATTTATATCGTTTCTCTTCTATTAATCAAATAATATTTCGTCCATTAACAATACGAGAGTCACTCCAAATAAGTGCACACTATTTTTTTTTTAAATCCGTCTTTTATTCTACATGCTTTTAAGTCTTACAGTGTGTAGATATATTCTTTAGGAACAATATTTTCATTTCTCCATATAATTTTCATCCCTCTCAACTGCCTTACGCCATTTTGGGACCAGCGCCTGTAAACCCGCACGGTAAAATTCTGGACCAACCTGTTGGAGCCACTGTTTGGCAGCGTTTTCACGAAGAGAGTCTTTCACTAACAGAGTCTTTCAGTTTCCCAAAGAGATGATAGTGACATGGAGCCACGTCACGACTGTAAGGCGGGTGTTTCATTGTTGTCCATCCGAGTTTTGTGATCGCTTCCATGATATTTTGACTGACATGTGGCCGTGCATTGTCGTGCAACAGCAAAACATACTGCTTTTGCCAATGTGGTCGAACACGACTCAGTCGAGCTTAAAGTTTCTTCAGTGTCGTCACATATGCATCAGAATCAATTCTTCCAAGAAATTCATCTCCACCATCCTCGTACTGTTCCAAAAGCTAGCTGCATACCGTTTTTCTTGTTTCTTTGTGAGCCACTGTCAACATCCAGAGAACCCACCTGACACAAACCTTTCTTAACGCCAACACTTTCAGTATTCAGCAAACACTTCCTTCACCTATCCCAACGTAGAGTGACAATTCGTTCACTGTGTTGCGTCTGTCAGCAGTCACCAATTCGTTAACTCTCGGCGCATTGTCTGGAGCGTGTGCAGTACGAGGGCTGCCGCTCCGAGGACAATCCTCAATATTTCCGTGCCCGCTTTCATCACGTAACCTGCTTGCCCACCGACTAACTGTACTGCGATCGACAGCAGCATCTCCATACACCTATTTCAACCTCTTGTGGATGTTTCCCACTGTCTCGTTTTCACAGCACAGGAATTCTACGACAGCGCGTCAACTTTAGCAGTCATCTTGAAGACATGCTGTGACGGCGCCACTCACGGGGACAGGCTGAACTAAGTTTGAAAACAAGCAGTAATTATGTATCTACACACTGTAAAACTTTCACACATGCAGAATTAAAATTGCATTTTTACAAAAATAGTGTGCATTTCTTTTGGAGTGACCCTCATAATATATGATGATTTTATTTGTCTATTGTACAAGTATAGTCATGTAAAGATACATGCTCTGTTGAATGGGACATTTGTATGAATTACCAGCTGTGCACCGCGTTGTCACCTGCTGTTAAATATAAATGTTAATGCAGAGACTCATTATCCACACCTATGCCCAGTCACAGAAATTATCCATTTGCGACTCAGCAACATCGAGAAGAGGGGTGAAAGTGCAAATTTTGAGACGTTGAGAGAAGCCGGCAGAATACATGTCACACAAAACTTACTTGTTTACTTAAGGAGAAAAAAAGTTTTCGCGATAGAATGGTGAATTACGAAATGTGCTAGGAAAGAGAGTAAATAATTTCACGACTGTTTTCGACGTTTCTAGCACGGAAAAGGTCATTGTCTTGGTGTGTATGGAGAGCCAGAAAGGTACTATAATGCATCTCTCTAAACAGTGTTCCGAGAGTTCTTGTACTCAACATCTATGTTGAGATTTCTGGCTCTCAATACAATCAAACAGTCAAAGTAGAGTTGTCCGTGCGAAAAACACGGTGTGTCCAGATGAATACCAGCTACTTTAAACGTTTGTCCATGACTCCTATTTATAGTGATCGGGAAGGCCACTTTCAGAGGGAACTGCAAGCCTTTGAACTGGAAAGGCAGGTTTATGGAGACAATAGGTATTTGTGATTTCAATACCGTCTCCCCTTTGCCTTCACCGGCGATGATGGTGGCCTACACGAAATACTTTCTCTGCTCAATGATGCGTACCTTGGTGCCGTTGCACAATCTTGATGCAACCAGGTTGCGCATCGGTGTGACAACCACACACATGTCCAGTTCCAGCTTCTGAAGAGTTCTGAAACTCCGCAGATTATGTAGTAGTGTCGTCTCTTGTCATAACTGAATCGATTGACATGTGGGTTGTCACCCCAACTGGTATCTGGTCAATAATTTTTTTTAATGTCTTTCACAGATTCATTCTCTCCACGAAATTTAATGCACATTTACCATTCCATGGGTTCAAAGACTATTTTCGAAATAAAATGTGGCTTATGTGCTAATTCCGGGGATAGGCGACCTCCATACCAAAGTTGATCCGAATCCATCCTCATGCTTCACTTTAAAGGAGTAAGATACATACTAACGCGACGAAGAATGAAAACAAGCAATTTCTAGATGGTGCAGCGCAAATTTTACAATATTTTATGTGCAAGTACATCATCCGCCCATGCATGTATACCTGTTACCAGCAGATATGCTCCCATATCATAAGGAGATACAGACTCACTAAAAACCTACCACATCGTGCATGTGTGTGTGTTGCTCGTGATCACGGGATCCCAGGTTCCATTCCCTTCTGGTTGGGGAATTTCTCTGCCCAGGGACAGGGTGTTCGAGTTGTCCTCATCATATCATCATCATCATTCGTGTCAGTAGCTAAACTGGACTGTGTAAAAATTGGACTGTAAATTGGGCTTCGTACGGGCGCTGATGACTGCGCAATTGAGCGCCCTACTAACCAATCATCATCATCAAACACGTTCTACATGTAAAGAAACGACGTGTCCTGTTGTACAGTACTGTCGTTGTGGAGCTCCAAGCTTCTCAGAAACTGTAAGATAGCCTGACTCTCAGCATACAAAATGCAATGGGCTTGTATGGATGTATGGGTTTCACACTTTGAGGATTGTATTCATTATGTTAAACTGTGTTATGTAGAACATAATAAACAAATACAATACAGTTGAAAAGGCAAATTGTTATCAGTTTTGCTAAGAGTAAATATTGTTCGAAATTTAAAGTTACATTCTTCAGAAGTTGGACTACATGTATTTAAAAGTAGCCTAAGTGTTAATTTGGCCAACGGCCTTGCTGCAGCAGATCATCGAAGTTAAGCGCCGTCGGATGTTCAGCAACTGGATGGGTCACCCTTTGGGTCTTCCGAGCGCTGCTGTCAGGCAGGAAGCACTCAGTCCTTGTGAGGCCAATTGAGGAGCGACTTGATTGAGAAATCGTGGCTTCAGTCCAAAAAAACTGACAACTGCCGGGAGAGCGTTGTGCTGAACACACGTCCCTCCGTATCCGCATACGCACGGCGGCCGGTCGGTACCGTTAAGTGTTCTTTTGTACGTATAATTCAGGTTATAAGCTAATTCGATGCCAATCTTCTTCCAAACCCGTTCAGCCGTTTCAGCAAGAGGGAGTAATAAACATACACACGAATTTCTATATATATAATCATGACATTTTTATTCAGTTCTTGAACTATATATTAGACGTGCACAGAATTCGGGGTTCTTACGGACTTACTTCGCACTCCTCTGATATTTATTCAAGTTAACCTTTGAAGTGTTACACATCTCTGCATGTGTTCACTTAAGAACTACGTTCTCGAACCTGCTTCCCTTCGCTCTCACTACTTTTATAGCGGATAGGGAGTAAACTGCCTTCAGCAGAGATGGTATTTTTGATTTAAATGAAATTTTAAGCTTGTATTTAAGTTCAAATTTCTGTAGAACTGCAATACACGTGTTGGCAGATACGCAGACTTCGAGATAAAAAGCTGCTATCACATTAGATTAGATCCTTTCCGTTTACTAGCTGTTGTAGGGTACCGAGTACAAACGCATTTGCATTGCAGAAATTACACCAATAATGTATAATTCATGTACTGGATGTATATTGAATAGCTACATGAGAGTGTGTCAGTTTGGTCTTGGTTTAGCTTGTATTAAAAATCTCTTTAATTATTCTGTTGCACTACGACAATGTTGTTGCCACTACGAAATTTAAAAACAAAGTTAATCAGACTACATTAATTCAGATATGGGTTCAGTTCAATACAAAGGGTGTGTTTCAGAAAATTACAGTCGCTTATGAACTCATAGATTAAAGTACAATACGGTTCAAAGTTTTCAACTGATGCCCTGCTACGAGGGTCCGTTAATTACTAACTTCTGACTGTAGCCTTTTCAATGGTAATCTTAATTATCTTATGTGAAAATCTGTCAGAAGTTCACATCTTTACTGCCTGACTCCTGCAAGGGTTATTACTTTAAGGGACCATGTGATTATTTGTGAAGATTTTGTTGATGATGAGTGACGTAGTCACTGAAAGTGACAACGATTCAATGTTACCAAATGTTGTAAATACCATAGGAGTCTGAATTCTAGTTAAGCTTAGCTGGAAATTTTTGTTATTTTGTACACATTCCTATTAGTAGTACGTTCAATGAGTGTGCTGCTGCTAAGATTGTTTCTTTCTGCAAGCATTCTTATTTTAATTGGTGTTCTTTAAGTGCAACACAGATTACTTGTGAAACTTTCATAGGATGAAAGTTTCAGTTTTCCGTAAATTTACTTCTGAATATCTCTCAGATTAATACTGAAATACTTAGTGAGGAATTACTTGAAGTCACTGTCACTTCAGAATGTGGCATATTTTCATAGTATATAATTCTGAGGTTGCTATTAGTTCAGTTAAACTGAGTCATTCGGTTGAACTGTGTGACAACTGGAACTCATTACATGTTAGTAAAAAGGTACGTTTGTGAGGATTTAAACAAATGAAGAGAATTATTGCTGAGTATATTCACTGTTACTCTTGTTGATGATTTTGTTACATGTATTTCTGTCCTGACATGCCTATAGTTACTTCATGTGAAAACTGTTTCTTACCCCTCCAGTAATGATTCTAGTATGTATGGGTACAATGCACTGCAGTATAACCAGGACATTTTTGTAGGTAACGAATCAGTTTAATGAGGCTTAATTTTGGTATTCAGTCCATGGACATATGAAAGTTTGATTCTTATGCTGCAACAGCGGTTATTATATTGTTACTCTTTTCTGCTAGCAGTCAACATCTTGTGTTGATGTGATGACGCGTTTAGCCTGGTGTGCTTGTTAACACTGAATGTACTGGGAGCAATAATATTCCAGTGTGCTTGCAAATGTGTGGAGATAAATATATACTTGTTTCTCTGACAGATCGTATACAAATTTGACTTAACGTGAGAAGTAATGTGCTGAGGTTAATTTTCATATTACGCGGAACGTCAAGCCGAATCATGAATTCTGTGCAACTGCTCTTACTTTTGAGGCTTCATAGCCAAGGGAATTAGTAAATTTTATTTCCTGTTATTGGTGATTTGTGGATACGTATATCAGCTGTTGTGACTTTCTGTAATGATTTACCTCACGATGAGGCTGGTTAACACTGTTGCTTCATACAGCTGGATTACTCTGAGATACAGTTTAGTTTGTTCTGCTTTGCATTCTCGAACCAAGATCTGAATGATTAAAATTTTATTGATGGTATACTATGATTTCAGTATCAGGTGGTTATAAATTATATCCTGCTATATTTCTTGAGTGCCTAAATGAAGAAAGACTACATGACTTTGGTGAATTTTCTGTATTTAGACGCTATTCACCTGTTGAGTTGCTGGAACCAGGTCACAGTGAGTTTTTTATTCTTGAAAATAGAGAGGCCACTCTGTGGCAGTCATTAGACAATTCATTTAATTTACGTGAGTGCTATGATGCATTATAGGTGCGTCAGTGAATTGACTCAGTGGCTACTGGCTTTCGGTTTCACCTTACTGAGGCCTACATAGTTGTATTGTTACAGTTTTATGCAGTCAGGCTATGTTAGCAATGGAGATATGATGGGAAACGGATTTGTAGGTTGTATTTCATGTTCCTGTCAGATTATTGAAGTTTAGTAGTTTTCATGTATATTTGCTTTGGGTTGAGAACAATCTAACATAGTCTCTCATTATGAATGGGATGCCATTTAAATGTTATATGCATTTGGCAGAGAGTTCAACTTTCAATCACAGTAAGTTTATTTAAAGGAACAACGGTCCTTGCACTTTTCGAGAAAAATGTTATAAATATTAATTTCAAACATCAGCAGCCAGATACAAAATTTCATTCAACTCCATTCCTTAAGACGGAGGGTAATAAATAACTAGCAGTATTCCTATACAGCAACCCCTTCTAAATGCTAATGTAGCCAACATTAGAAGACATGCTTGTGAGCGCATGGATAAAACTCGTGTATTGTAGAAAATTCAGCATGTGTTCATTTGATTGACCACAAAAACTTTTCACCATTTACAGCCTGCATGTATAGTGTTAAATTATGAGAAGTGAGATCCATTAAATTCTAACTACAAGAAATACTTGCAAGATCTGTTGAACGCTTCTGTGGACACTGTTGGGAAAAAATTGCAACACAAAAATACCTTTTAAGGCAAAAAAGACGACGTTAATAAAAGTCACTGAGTTAGAACGAAATTGTTGTATGGTTATGAGAAGCTGGATGTTACTTCTGTGACATTACGGAGAGGCTTGGTAGGAATGTAGCCACTGTACATTATTTCTGACAGCAGTGGTCACCAGAAAGTACATTTGCAAGAAGATCAAGCGCCAGATGGCCACATGGCACTACTGAAAGGAATGACCATCGTGTTCATCTGCACGTTCTACTGCTTCTGCAGCAGCAATTTGAGTAGCAGTTGACACCATAGTGACACAACGAACTTTTCCAAATCGGTTACTCCAAGGACAGCTCCGAGCCAGTTGTCCTGCAGTGGGAACTCCAATGACCCCTAACGCCCGCCATTGTCGACTTCATTGGTGTCAAGAAAGAGTTCATTAGATGGCCGGGTGGACGTCAGTTATGTTTTCTGCTGAAAGCTACCTTGGTGTTAGCGATGGCCATGTGTTGCTTAGACAGAGGCTAGTTGAGGACCTGAAACCAACCTGTCTGTGTGTTAGACACACTGGACCTAAACCTGGAGTCACGGTCTGGGGTATGATTTCGTATACTCAGGGACACTCTCGTGGCTACCCCACGCACCCTGACTGCAAGGTTGTGCATCAGTCTGGTGATTTACCTGCTGTATTGCCATTCATGAACAGTTTTCGAGGGGATGTTTTGTAACAGGATAACGTCCTCCCACATACCATTGTTGTGACCCAACATACTCTACAGAGTATCGACATGTGGAATTGGCCTGATAGATCACCAGATATGTCTCCAGTCAAGCATATGTGGGACATCATTGGTCGACACATTGGCGGCATCCACAAAGAAAATTAATAGTCCAAGTACTGACCGAGCAAGTGCAACAGGCATGGAAATCCACCTCATAATCTGTTATCCGGCACCATTACAACGCAATACATGCACTTTTGCATGTTTCCATTCAACATTCTGGCAATTACATCGGTTTTTAATGTACCACAATATCATATTTTAATGAGTTACCTCACACTTACAGTAACGTGAGATCTTGCCATGTTAATCAGTTCAATATGTTACCTAGACGAATGCATCCTCTAAATTTCATTACTCTACATTAATAATTGTTTGTGTCGTGATTTTTCCCGTTAGTATATATATATATATATATATATATATATATATATATATATATATGGTGTGTGTATATGGTGTATAAGCCATAAGCTGACTTACGCAGTATATACATATATATGGATTATGACAGTGTGTTTTTTATACTATTGTCACTTCCCCCCTTTCCTGTTCAAGTAGCGAAGGTGAATCGGAGTAAGGGATATTGGCAAGTCCCAGCGTGAGCTTGAAACACTCTACTTACAAGTCTATTTGTGAGATACACGTAGTATGAAGTATAATACAATAATACATGTACATATTCCCACACAACGTTATGAATGCTCAATTAATATTATAAACATTTGTGAAGTAATTAAACTCTGGATAACCATTGAAATTTTATTTAAAACAAAACTGATGAAACATGGTGAACTTATTTATCACACTTTGTTTTACATGTCTCCTGTCTCAACGGCTAACATAAAGCTGGGACATTCTTTTTTTGTACTTCTTAGATTAAAAATCAATCTTTAGAAAGATGACGTTTCTATTAAATATTATCATGAGTCCTTGTCTGGTCACTGATTTTTATATACTTTTGCTGCTTTTGCGATGGAGGGCAATGATTTAAGCTGTATGTTGCTAATACACTGATGCTACTGATAAACCGCAATTACATTACGTTTACACTGCGATACATCTATTACAACTTGTATGAGCGTCATGTCAGTTTGACAGGTCGCGATACATCATGTAATACAAACGTTCACACAACATTTATGTGGACCTGGCCTCGTCTAAAAGTCGCATATACATTCTGTGTATAGCTTTTTTGGGATATACTTGACAACTCGCAGGAGTTGCAAATGCACAGCACCAGTCTTTCTTGGCGTCTGCTGCGATGTTTGTATACAACGTCACAGTAGCAGAAGTTGCGCATGCCCAGTTCCTGTATGTTCTGGAGTCTGCTGCTTTGTTTGTGTATGAATGCATAATTTATATTGAGAGTTCTGTAGAGGTGTGTTTTTTCGTGATAGCTTCAACTTCCTTCAAAATTGTTTTGGAAATTAGTCTTCGGAATAGATGAGTTGCTGGACGCAACAGAACACACTTCATTATGTCGAAATAATACGCTTACATCGTTGCATATGGGATGTGAAGTCCGTGGACTATAAAAAATCCCAGAAAATGTTTGACAAATGCAAAGAGATTGCAAGACAGTTTAATATGTCTAGGAGAGAGTGCAAATGTAAATGGCACAATATAAGAAGTCAGTACAGTCTGGAGTTGACCAAGCGGAAAGGTAGCAGAGGAACTGGTCGTGCTGCTAGCAATGTGCACCATTCCACCTGGTTTGCGTTTGAAACCCTTCATTTCCTGAGACACAGTTACAGACCATTCCCTCACAGGAGCACTCAGGAAGTACTATCAGTAAGTCCATATGTTACGTTATTTTATGAATGAAATATTATTCACAATGTTATGTAAGTACAATGTTCTAGTAATAGAATATTTACAATAATTAAATCATGCAAACAAATTATTTTCTCTGCTGCCATGGCATGGAGCACTGAATACTGCGGAAGATTTTAGCAAATTCTTTTCTGTTATCATTTAACAATGATGTTCTTGTATAGTTCAGGGCCCAGGTATTACCTTCCCATCATCTTCTCTGTCGTATGTTTGTGGTGGTACATACGATCAAGGTTCTCTGTTTTGAAGAAAATTATGCACACACGCACATGTTAGTGTCACCACTGTAATGTTTTGTGAAATCAGCAGTATCTGTTTCCTCAAAATCTGAAAACAGAACTTACGATGCCAAACACATTTTCAATAACTTTTCTTCCTCTGCCCGATCTATAATTAGAACTAAGTCGCCATCTATTCTTGTAACAGAGACATAGAAGTGGTTTAACGATACTTTCCTCTAATCCCAAGTCTTCGACTGCAACAAAAACACGTGGAACAAACCTATTCCTGTCAGTAAGAGGAGCCAGTGGTGGTATATGTAGTTTTTTGTTCTCTAATATACTGTAAAATGTGGTGTTTTTGAATACGCCAGTATCTCAAATCCACCCTTGTTTGCCAACATTAACATAAATTGTTTTAAAATTAGCATCAGTAGCTGCTAGCAAAACAATGTTGAAGCGCTCTTTATAATGGAAATAAACTGCTTCACTATTGGGGGGTGCCACAATGTCAATGTGCCTCCCATCTATAGCTCCCAAACACCTGGGGAAATTCCATTTTTCTTCATATTCTTTGGCAGTTTGCAGCCGTTCCTTTCCACTACCTGGAATCTGGAACGAAAATCTTTATTTTTAATACCATTCACATATGTGGGCTCTCAAAAAACTTTTTGAATGCATTAACAAATCTTGACTATGATTTATGTAACACACAGCTCACTTTGACTGAGAAATGTGTAACGTATTTTAAAGATCATCGAAGCCTTACCCCCAGAAGAACGAGGAGAAATTATTTTTCCTTTAGAGAATCATGAGGTAGATGATGTTACATTTGAAGAAATTATTCAAGTTGAAACTCCTCTTCTCAGCATAGAGAACCAGGAAATTGCCGGTGCAAGTGACACTGCTTGTGCAACTCGAAGTCCCAGCAGAAGTGCTCTTTAAAGTAATCAGAAAGGACCAAGAAAGCAAGTGTAAGAAGACAGAGAAGGTTTGATGCAAGCATTGAAGAAACTGGGTGAAAATTTAGCTAACAGGGAACTGGACCAGTTTACCCATTTAGGAGAATTAGTTACCAACAGATTAAGGTTTTTGCTTGAAAATGGTCACACAAGAACAATGGCCATGTTGGAAAATGGAATATACAAATTTTATAGAAGGCAAATGAGGAATTAATGAACGTGGTGACTGACAATGAAGTATAAGTTACGTTATTATTATTACAGCGTTACATAGTTTAACAAGTATGTTTTATACAGTAGCCCATTAAGTTAACTGAAGTGAAACAGAAACAAATAAGAGTGTTACAACTGTACTTTTCCTCTTTCCTATACACACTGAGAAACTGCAGTCTTTTTAATATGCAAACTGCAGAACTATTGCGAATTTTCTCCTACACGTCTCCATTTTTACTGTCGCTAACTGCTCTCCACGAATTTTGTGTTTGAATGAGAACGATTAAAATGAAATACAAATTAACATTGTTGGACATGTTGATTATCTGGAAAAGTACCTTCAGAAATTTGGTACTCTGTAGCTGACTTAAGTAAGCCAATTGTTCCAAAGCACTAAAATTTATTTCAGTGTTAGCTAAATTTGGAAAATTTATAGGACAAATTACATGTACTACCTTCACAACAATGAATAAAAGTAACTTAAAGAATTATTTAATGTATGAAATATTCTCATATTATTATTATTGTTACTATTACATATTATTACAAATCAGGAATTTAATAACACCCAACCTACCTTCACTTCCTGGGATAAAACTTGCACAATGGCCTCGCAAACCCGAAGGTAATAATGCGTACTGAGCTTTTTGTTACCCTATCCAAGTACATTACAGCGGAAAAGGGACCTCCAGAGGCCAAAAATATGAGAATCACTGACAGTTATCATCTGGTGGAATCGCTTCTCGAAAGTTTGTGTCGAATTTAGATACAAGAGGAGCCACAACGGACAGCAAACTACCGAGAAATAAATTCTTAAAAGCTCGCTATCTTCCAAAGTTAATTCTTGTACGAGCATCGCTTAAGCTCCATGGGTGACGTGTTTGCTGAGAAACTCTCTTTACCACCGTCTGCGCTTCCTCCACCTTTCTTTCTCTTCTTTATTCAAAAGAGCAAGCGCACCAGCACATAAAAACTTAGTCTTCCACACAGTTCTGGAAACTCGTTGCGAACACCAAGCACCTCTGCACCACCGAACGCACTGACATAAATCAATAGATACAAAAGCTCGATGATATATGTATCACTTGCAAGTAGCGATGTCATGCACGTCACAGTACATGTCCCGAAGATGCGCATCCCCGCGCATACTTGTGTCGATACAAATTCCAGATATAAACGCATCTTTACAGCAGCCTTAAATGCAAATTGCATAGACAATAACAGAACCTGAATTTATTCTAAATTTGGTACAGGGAATTCGTTGTCTTATAAGGAAACGTAACATTGCACTTTCCATACAGGAATTGAAATACTGATCCATGATCAAGCCTCACCCTGTTAGCAATGAATAAACGATCACTGATTAAGCCGATTTTCGATTAACTCAAGTCATTAAGATAATTTGCTTTCTGTTCTTGCTAATAATAAAAAAATAACCATTAATAGCGTAACTGCAGTGAAAGAGGTATTACAATGTCGACCACGACTGGACTTGCAGATATTTTGCGTTGTCTGTTTTTATGTTTCATGTTCAACCCGTTCATGGAGACAAGGCAGTACACAATAAATATTAAAAGGCAGTCAGATGGAAGAGAAAATCATTAGTAGAAATGAATTTACAAAAAAAGGAAAAAATGGGAATAATTATCCAGAATTTACGTCATATTATTATTCAAGGTTACAACAATAGCATCTTTTCACTTATCTTTGATATGTGTACAGTCTTTAACGTTAAGAGCTTTTTCTGCATAAAAATGAAAATTTAAACCCCAGATAATATTTTTGTTACCATTAAATGTTTTTAGCCACAAGATGGCTGTTCTAGTAACACATAATAAATGTAATGGTTAAGTCGCCCCAAAGTATTTTATATACTACCTTCAATTATTATTCAGATCAATTTGAATGTTAAGCACTATTACTGAGCACATGCTTTTCAAATAAAAAAATTATTCAAAATTGTTTTAAACATTATTTACTCGTATTTTGTGTTATGGTAAAAACGGGAGCGGTCACTAAACTGGCTACAGAAGAAAATCGTAACATGGAGCTAGACATGGAACGAAACGAATTTTCTAATACAGAAATGGAAATTTCATGCATTTCAGAACACAATCTAGAATCGTGCTCTGAAATCAGTCCAAATACTGTAACTGATGATCATTTATGTGAAGCCGTTGACACTTACTTAGAGAATCGTATACCTAATGTGACTGTTCAACCCAATGAAGTTTCATGTGAAGTAAATGTTCGAATGAACGATCTTTAACGTGACTCGAACATGCAAGTACGTAATCAGCCACTGGATCCAGTTGCACTATTGTGTTTTTCCGATCTATGTTCTCAATTATTTACTGGATGCACTTCAATTTCTGCTTTCCTCTACAGTTTTTACCCTCCACAGAACACTCTAGTATCATGGGAGGTATTCCATAATATCTTAACAAATGTTCTACCAAACTGTCCTTTCTTCTTGTTAAATGTTTCCCACATATTCCTTTCTTTGCGATTCTCCAGAGCACCTCCTCATTCCTTACCTTATCAGTCCACCTGATGTTCAACATTCTTCTGTAGCACCACATCTCAAATGATTCGACTGCCTTCTTTTCCGGTTTTCCCATACTCCATGTTTCACTACCATACAACGCTGTGCTCCAAACGTATATTCTCAGAAACTTCTACATCAAATTAAGGCCTATGTGTGAGACTAGGAGATTTCTCTTGGCTGGGGATATTCTTTTTGCCAGTGATAGATGTTAAGTCCCATAGTGCTCTGAGCCATTTTTGCCAGTGCTAGTCTACTTTTTATGTCCTCCTTGTTCCACCCGTCATGGGTTATTTTGCTGCCTTGGTAGCAGAATTCCTTAACTTCGTCTACCTTACGATCACCAATACTGATGTTAAATTTCTCACTGTTTTCATTTTCGCTACTTGTTTTCGCCTTTCTTCCATTTTCTCTCAATCCACTTTCTGTACTCATTAGACTGTTCACTTCATTCAACGCATCCTGTAACTCTTCTTCACCTTCACTGAGGACAGCAATGTCATCAGCGAATCTTATCATTATTATCTTTTTGCCTTGAATTTTAATTCAGCTCTTGAACCTTTCTTTTATTTCCGTCATTGATTCTTCGATGTACAGCTTGAAAAATAGGTGTTAAAATTACGTCTCTGTCTTACAACCTTATTAATCGGAGCACGTCACTATCGGTCTTCCACTGTCATTGTTCCCTCGTGGTTCTTGTAGATGTTATGTATCGCCCATCTTTCCCTAGAACTTAGCCCTATTTTCCTGAGTATTTCGAACACCTTGCACAAGTTGACATTGTCGAAGCCTATTTCCAGTCCGACAGATCCTATGAAAATATCTCGATTTTTATTTAGTATTGCTTGTAATATCAACAGCAACGTCAGAATTGCCCCTCTGGTGCCTTTACCTCCAAACTGTTCGTCATCTGGCGGATTCTCCATTTTCTTTTCCAATCTTCTGTGTATTATTCTTGTCAGCAATGAGTTGTGATGCTAATTTTGCAGTAATTCTCACACTTTTCTGCTCTTGCAATCGTCGGAATTATGTGTATGATGTTTTTCCAAAAGCCAGATGGTATATTGCCAGACTCATATAGTGTACACACCAACGTGAAGAGTGGTTTTGTTGTCACCTCCCCCAGTGATCTTAGAAGTTCCGATTGAATATTTTGTATCCCCCCTGCCTTATTGAATCACTGTTGTTACGACGTTTTAAAGCAGTGGAGAACAACATACTGGTCCACTTAAAGAAGCAAACCATGCAACAAGAAATTAAATCACAATAATTACAAAAGCAATCTCATGAATTAACGAAATTGACAGCTAATTTTAACAAATTCTCACTGCAGTACAATACTTTAATGGATGAATTTTCACAACTAAACACAGCTTATTGTGATGTTCCGGAAGCTGTATCGTGTTTGTATAAGAAATAAAAACAATTAAGAGATATTTTATAAAAAATAGAAAGTTGGAGGCTAATGTACAGAAACAAATTGACGATCAGTGCTAACACACTGTAGATAATATTTTACAGCTGCTTTTACACAAAGACGTAAAATTTAATAGAACCCTTTATTCAGAATTATTCTGTTGTCCAAACTTTGAATAGTGCTGAGTAGCAAATTCTGGAAATGGAATCGGCCTAATCATTACCCAACCAGTAGTTCACCGACGGAAGGATACTACCATGCAAAGCAAATATTTTTGGAAGGGGCAAGAGAAGAATGTAAAGAGAAATGTAAAACTAATATTCTATTGAAAATAACGACATCCTTAGGAACACACTCGGAATAGGGCGGTGCATCATAAATGATGGAACTCTAAAGTGATAATCTGTATTCATGCTAACGTGAGATCTGTGCATATTCCTAGGAGCAATTAAACGTTTGTAACTGGAATTAGGACACTTGCAGACAGGTAATGAGTGAGTGAAATCTAGAGTCTGGCATGTGCTGCATAGTGTAAACGGACGATTTCGCTGACACAGGTGCATCAGAAAAGGGTGATCATTTCATTTACCTGAAGCAGATTGTTTTTCTTTGTGGTTCGATGTGTAGAACAAGGACGCCCTTACGTAGATCAGGAAGGTATTCCACGCACACAGACTCGCAAGTACAGTAGGCACTGTGCCGATTTACCGAGCGACTTACCTATCCACGCATGGAGACTACGACAGTCCCAGTGACGTAACACAAACTTGATTGTCGACGCTGAATGTCACGCTCGGAGTGCTGTTAAAAACTATATTCAAATAACATAACCAACATAGATACGAAACTAGATTTAACAAGGAAACCTACTGTGCCTATTATGATGATTAGTGATGTGTGAGACCGGTTAAAGACACGTTGTGGTGCAGAATAATAAAAGGACAAATAAAATCCTTTACGTCATCAAACCCAAATCATTGTGAAAAAAACTATGGCAAGATGTCCCATGACAATAACGCATGGATCTTCTAACCCTTGAGGCATTTCTCAAGAGACCGGTATAAAAAGAGAAATGTTGCGTCTTTGTAATGAGAACTTTTATTTTCAGCACAACTATTAAGAGTTGTGATGCTACTGTGCGACTGTTCAATGAAACTTGACTCATACTGAACACCTGACGCCCGCTCGAGTTGAGATATCTTGCACCCATCTAGCCACGTACCTACAAGCCTGTGACCATTCCTTTAACTTGGTGCCATTCGAGAACCACTGATCTCACCTGTCACCTGTCCGAGGGTGCACTCCGTGTTCTTCAAAGAAAACGTTGAAAATGTGTTAACAGAATTTTTTTTGTAAGACATAAATGAGAACAATATTTGATTAGCTTGTGAGTTAAATCTGCATGCCTGCATCTCACTAATGAACACTGAACTCAACAGTAACAAATATGGAAGTAACGAGATTTATGGACACTTAAAAGAAATGTTATTCAGTATATTTGTATGTATCTAATGTAATGTGTACTTGTAACGAATCAGGGTTGCCCACTGCTATCCTGTTTTGGTTTTACATTCCTTCAGTAACTTAGTTAAGCAATGAACTTTTTTTTTTTTCATTTTCACTACTCAGATTCCGACTACAGATTTTGTGGCATTCAGCCTCATAGCACAGAATTCAGAAATAGTTTAAATAAAATTCCCCTAGTAAAATCTATTATTTCAGTACATTCTAATCTCTATTCTAAAAGTAATGAGCTAATTAGTTTTATTGGAAACGCATCCTATTAAAAGTTATGAACAATGACGTATATTGTGCAATACATATTAAGTAAAATTCGAGTGAACTAATATATCGAATTCAGCTATAAGACTGCATCCAAAAGAAAGCCTAAATTTTACTGATTCCAGCAAAGTATTTAAATTAACCTAAAGTCTATTAGTTAAATAGATATTAAGACTTGAAATCAGTAGCATGTATGACTTTCAGTGCCAATTGTGACCAAACTACTGAATAATTCTTAGATATGTTTTGATACTTTTGCTACCTATATTTTTCTACGTAAAATGACTCCAGTCTCAACTTTGTAAGTGCACTAATTAAGAATTAAGTAAAAATTATTGTTCAAGAGGGCTGCCATGGTTATAAGTCGGGAATTCCCACTACGGATGCATGTTAGTTCTGCATATTTAAACTGATACAGCTTACTCATGTTTTTTAAGTAATAAAACCAAATAGTTAACTTCAAAACCAATTAGAAAGGATCATTTTAACCCTGAGAAATTATAAACTATAATATATTAACAGAAATGTCAAATATTCAAGCACTCGTCTATATAAGGTCCGAGCTGGTGCAGTTCTCAGTTAGTTCTCGGTCAGATTCTCATGGAGCAAAAGTGCGGCAAGTCGGTGCCGGAGTGTGATGTGATAATACTTGAAACAGAAGCTTAAATTTTCCGGTCGGTACCAAAAAAGTGTAATTGTATTCGGCTTTGAACATTTAACGCGTATTGTGTACATTGTTAAAGACTGGAAGTTTTTAACCTACCTAATGTGATGATTATTAAGTGTCACATGAATGTTGTGTGCGTGAGTGATAACAAATAAATCGCACTGTGGTTGTCATAAGTGTTCATCAATGAATACGGTCTTGACTTTTGATTTTGGATAACATAATTTAGGATCCTGGCTTCTTAATTGCAGTGTGATTTGGGTGAGACGGACGCAGCTACCGAGAAGACAATATTGAATAAGCAAAGCAAGGTAGGTCAGGAACGTGAACTTCAAGCGGCACTAATGCAAGGATTCAGCCCGGCACGTTACATACTCACTGATTTCATCCCAGATTTAGAGAAATAACACTTTTTACCAATGCAAATGTAGTAAGTGACGGTTTGTAACAACTGACGATTCGTTGAATGGCATTATCAAGCTGCATAACGATCTGTCAATGTGATATAACCTGCACGGTCTTACTAACGCTCAGATAATATTATAAACACTTGTGCAGAACCTGCATGTGTTCTAATTTTGTTACACGCGTTACGATTTCTTATAAAGAATCATAGATTCCAAAGCCCAAAACGGCACTGAAATATAGATCCATAGCCACGCATCATCGTGCAGCGAGATGACAAGGAACGTTTAGGAAATGCCCAACAAAGGTGGCTAAGTGGCACTACGGGTGTTACCAACGGGGGTAGGCTTACAGGAATCCTGTGCCATTTTATTCACACGCAAACGCATGTCAGTGTCGCACAGCTACCTATGATCACATCATAGGAGGGGCTGAAAAAACATAACCACCCTTTGCTGCTTCAGATCACGTTCAAATTTCGTCGAATGGCTTTGAAAGGTCGCTGATAGTTCAGTAGTTCCACCGTGAACATTGTACCGGGGCAAAAATAGCACTCACATTACAGTCCAAAGGGGTCAGTTTACGTTCAGTGGGCTTTCAGGCTCAGGATGTCCTTAAAGAAGGGTCCAATCCTCCAGGGGTGTAAGCACTGTGAAAGGTTGTCAAGAACACCGTTCAGTCGCCCATCGCACTGAGAACTGTCGTTTTTGCCCGCGGCATGTGTGGGAATCAAGTGATGTTTATGAACAAGAGACAACGGCTAGATGTTACACCCTCGTGAGACACGGCTTGAAACCGTTAAAGGAGTCTCTATTTCTCGATTCCATCCCTTCGTTTAAGAGGAGTCAATTTTTCCTTATGGTGAGTCTAAAAATGTCTTGTTCCTCCTCTATTTTCCAAAACCACCCTTTCTTTTCTTTATGCAGAATTTCATTTTCTTCCAGTCTTTTCGAATAATGGGCATACGTTAACAAGTGTTCCGAGAACGTAGTGTTATGGAAGTTGGTAAATTTTTTATCCAAAAGATATAAATTATGTCTAACCCTCCAGGTTTGTCCGAGGTAAGACACTGGACATTCATCACATGTAATCTTGTAGAAATCTGAGCTGCTTTTGTGAGCAAAGGTACCAATGTCCATAGTTCTATATTCACAGAACACCTGTTAACGTCAGATTATAATTCGAAAAGGACAGAAGAAATTAATATTTTCGCATAAAGATAAGAAGTTGTGGATGTTTGGACATATTGCAGAAATTAAGATTTTTAGACAACCGGTAAGTAAAGTTTCACTCCTTTTAAATGAACAGTTGCAATCGACAAACGGAGTGTGCTGTAACGGTTTCAAGCCGTTGTTGTCTACCATGCAATGTCTTGCCATGGTCCCTTGTTTATTAAAATCAGTTCCTCCTCCGAACCATTATTTTCCTCACGTACATCTGGTAATATCGTAATAATTCCCTTTAACGCAATGGTATTTTTTGATAAGTTATTTGTCACAAGAGGGAATTGTTATTTACTTCCTCTAAAGTCATTTTTACAGCTAAAAAAATTTTACGTTCTCCGCCACAGAAACATGCTACTTATGTCTTCATGTTAATACAGGCTGACAATTACTGAACTATATGAACAAAAAACGTAAATTAGATACAAATTACGGCGTGCACACATTTTACTCAACATGTAAACGTCACTACAGATTTTCAGATTTAGGTTATGACATGTTCGATATGCCTGCAATCAACGGTAATGATGTGGCGCAGACGAATAGCGAAATTCTGTATAACCCCCTGAAGTGTCGGAACATCGATGCTGTCCATGACCTCCTGGATGGCTGTTCTCAGGTTTTGGGGTTGTTAGTGTACACCATGTCTTTAATATAGCCACACAAAAAGAGGTCGCATGTGTTCAGATGCGGAGAATATGGTGGCCAATCTAGGCCCATGCCAGTTCTCTCCGGGTACCCCAGAGCCAGAATGCGGTCCCAGAGTGCTCCTCCAGGACGTCAGACACTCCCCTGCTTCGATGGGGTCGATCTCCTTCTAGTATTAACAACATCTTGTCGAAATCATGGTCACTTCGGATAACGGGAATGAAATCATCTTCAAAAACCTTCACGTACCGTTCGGTAGTCACCGAGGATTATTCCGTGACTGGAAATTGCACACCACTCATCATGCCCGCGCCGACCGTCCAGTTTGAACGTCCTAACGCAAACCGTTCAGAAGTTATGACGATTTTATTTCATACACTTCAATAACTGTCACCCTGTTAATTTTTTTAAGTGTCTTGATACTGTCGGAAATGTGGTAGTTAGTCCAACTTGACACCATGTAGAATTTTTCTTCCTTTTAATTTTATCTCATTTCTGCTATACTATTTCATATTAGTAGCAACTTAGATTACCATTTTTTATGTGATAAGACGATATTTAGCTGCAGGGAAGTTAAGTATCATATAATTGAGCATGTATTACGGCATCAGACCACAACGTAAGGCGCGCTCTATGGTAGTCTGCGTAAGCGCTCCTGTTACTTACTTAGTTTGATATTTGACTGTTCAGTACATATACTTGTTTTAATCTTACAGTTTTAATGGATGTTTCATTCGCATTGTCTGTATGTGACCTGAACACTTCAGGTCGTGGTGGATGCAACATATCTTACCTACTGTAATCTAAGTAACGTTTTTATTTCCTAGACAGGAGCTATAATAACTTCTTATTTGTAACTGGGAGTAAAATATTATTTGGTGTTGTAAAAGAAAAAAAAGAATAGGTAAGTCCTCGTTCATCTGAAGAAGATAGCCTTAGCCCTAAAAAAACGTAGATCAATTTTTTTTTAAAGTAGGTAATTCCGGCAAGTGATTGACTGTGTACTTTACTAATTGGAAACATTTTAGAAAATTTGTCAGCACAGTTAAGGATTATTTTTATGCGCTACCTAAGAACAGTATCTGTCTTAATGATAATATCGTTGCTGCGGTACGCGGTATCTGTGACGGGAAGCACTCAACCACGTATCAGCTTACTGTTACCATTTAGTCCAACAACTGGCGTAATTGTACAGGTGCCACAGTTAACCCTCTAATAAGCTTCTAATCACTGTGTGATTCAGTAGCTGTTGTTTACGCCTGGCTGGCTTGGTGTATTAATGCACCCGCTTTTAGGGGCTTAGTTGTTGCTTGTAAGTGTCGGCTTCTTTTCAGTCAACACAGTGGCTGTCTGTCTGTCTGTCTACCCCACTCCTACGAACAATAATCAGTAACTAAATTGCTGGTACTTTTGCTCGTACTTTTTCTCGCCTATTAAATAGCAGTAACCATATGTTTCTGTCTTCGCCAAAATAATAGTTTTATAAAGATTTTTACACCAATCGAGTACAAAGATGAAGAGCCTACGGCTGTTTAAATGGCAATTGATGGATAAAAACATTTCAATAAAAAGTGTAACTAGTTACAGAGTCCTAAATAACTATCTTAAACTAAAGCCTTAGGCATAGTGGACACTTCTATCAGCAGTGGTAACGATATGAAATCTATTCTCGGCGCCAGTTTTGCTTCCTTATCAGCTTTCCCCACCGGATTGCTGCTGTGACCTATAGTTGACTATGATTCAGCAACTGCACACCGATTTGTATAGGAAGAAGGAAGATCAGAAGTCAATGTCCCATTAAGGATGGGGACATTACAGACCGGGGGGGGGGGGGGGGAAGAACGTGTGAGGAGATAGGCTGTACACTTTCAAAGTAGACATCCCAGCATTCGCTTTAAGCGATTCAGCCAAATCACGGGAAGCTTAAATTTGGCCACTCAGAGAGAGGCTTTAACCGCCATTTTCCTGAATACGAGTCCAGTGTGCTAAAAACGGCACTATTTACATCGCTAGAGCACCTTCATGTAGCTCCCGATCTAGAGATTTTCGGAGCGAGCTCCTTGCGCTTCTCTATGTCGCATGTGAAAGTCTGAGGCAGAGTCGTGGCCCCGGACGATGGCAATTTCATGGCCCGATGAAGCGTGCAGGATTAGCGCTTACCGGTAGAAAGAGCTTGAACTCTTCTTAAGGGCCGCCGTCGATAAATTTTCTTATGCTCTGGCAATAGGGGAGTAGCGCCCGATTACGCCACGAGCTTACGGGCATCGCCATGAGTGAACGAACCCCTTCTAACCCGGCGAGCGAATGGGATAGAAGGTAGTCAGTTAATGGTCTGCCCATCGTAAGGTACCCACTCAACATCACAGTTTTCGTCCACTGTCAGACTGATGGGTACGTTTACGGCCGGGTTTATCACCGTAACTTAAGTAGTCGTTGAAGAAAGGACGTCTAGTTAAATAGTAATCGCGAAGCAGAACGTTCTGTCTCTAACCATCCCTTCCGCACATTCACTGTTCTTGTGGTCCTGTCTTCCACTCCTTCCTCCTCCCCCTTTTCAATGTCGCACCAGCACGTTAATACGTCACTATGTCTTTCGCATGGTTAGTCAGCGTATTAAAATTCTCTTGATCATATTAGCAGTGAAACTGGGAATGAAAAATAGAAGGTGTAGGCTGTAGCTGGATTTTAAAATTTTTAAATCATTGCCTATTTTAAGTGGTAGGCGGTTGGGGACTATTAACTGCTCCCAGAATGTCATATGTGAGTTATCGTAATTGTGGACTTAGAGGTATTGAGAACAACTTATTTTAAAATTTATGTAAGTCTGACCTATCTATACTGACTGAGGATTGCACTTAATACTGTATTTGGCTGCTCTGTTTGCGGCGGGGCAAGATCGGTCGTCTTCTTTCTCTCTTTCACTTATCGAAAGTCCATCTACCTCTATATGCTTCTTTCCGACGTCCCTTCACTCTGTAATAGCAGATACGTGCTAGGCAGTGTAAAGCATGGTTGATGAAACCACTACCTAATACCTACCACACAGAGGCCGCGTAACTCGAGTTGAAAGTCAGTTCTTGAAAGTTCATATTTAAAAAATATGGAATTCGGAGGATGCAGTCTACTTGCAGAAAGCATTTTAAATTAGACTGAATCTGCTTTTTATTCGTATGGAAACACGTGAAATCTCTATCAAGTCCGTATTTAATATGGTAATGCTCTATCATTCAAAGTTCACTGTCTGTACAACATAGTTTCACTCGAAAAGCATCCAGAATTTTTGCAAGTCCACCCGACAAATTTTCACGTTCTACCAGGTACCCACCCACATGCCCTTCACTCATTGCAACGTTTGTATCCGGCAGACAAAATTGTCCAGAGCATCCGGGATGCCCTCCTCCGACTACAGCGACTGGGGAAGGTTGTAGCTTTTTGCTGGGTTCCGGGGCATGTCGACATTGCTGGGAATGAAAGGGCAGATCTCGCAGCCAAGGAGGCGTGTCTCGATCCACAAGTATCTCAGTGTGCTATCCCCTTGCACGCACTCACCTCGCTGTTGAGCTCACGGGTCATGCGTCGGTGGGAGGATGAGTGGCTGGAAGTGACTGACAATAAGCTCCGTATAGTCAAGCCCACAACGCGTGTGTGGTGTACTTCCTTTCAGCCCCATCGACGGGACGAGGTTCTCCTCACCCGGCTTCGAATAGGCCACAGCCCTATGACGCATGGCTTCCTTCTCCGGCGAGAGGACCCTCCAATGTGTGGTGCTTGTGGCGTCCAGGTCACTGTGCGCCACGTTTTATTGGATTGCGTTTTCTTTTCTGACCAGCGGATCGCGGCTGACTTGCCAGCGGACCTGCCATCTCTTTTAGGCAACACTCGGACGAATGTGGTTAAAGTTTTAAAGTTCTGAGCCCTGTCAAATATTTTTACAAAGATTTTAGGGAGAGGATTTTAATTTGCTCACTGTGTGACAAGCTCGCCCATATTTTATGTAAGTGGCCAGCCAGTAACAATTTCCTGTGACATTTTTGTTGCTGTGTTTCCCCTTTCCTTAGGTTTTACTTTCTTATGTAGCATTTTCCTTCTTTTCCTGCTTTCTTTGAGTGTGTGCTTTAGTTTTCTTAGGTCTGTCCACATTCGTTCCTTTTAATGTGTGTCAGGGCGCTGATGACCTCGATGTTGAGCACCCATAAGCCCCAACACACACACACACACACACACACACACACACAACTATTCGCGAGTTAAACATTCGGTCGTTTCAGTGGTCTTCTTCGAAAGAAGTGCTCGCCAAAGTATTCCGTGCAGAGCACGAAACATGCCACGCGGAACTGTTACTACGACCACGAAGTTCACACGCTCATAACTTTCAAACTATTTAATTTAAGAACATCAAACGTTCATTAAAATATTCGCAGCTCCAGTCGCTTCAGTCACGAGGTATTCGAAAATCAGTTACCTCACTATTTCTTCATTTTTAGGTGATTTTTACGGAGCTATCTAACATGGTGTTATCCGTAGGCCGGTTAGCAAGCGACTGTCACGAACTATTCTGCTCACAGTCCACTCCACTATATTCGCGCGGGAACAACTTAGTTCTGATTGGCTGTTGACCTAAAAGACCAATCAAAATGTTCCTTCAAGATCATTCTCGCGGCAAAACTTGCCTTATTCAATCAGTAATCTGATAGTAATAAACGTCATTAAAACTTCAATTTCTATTATGTTGTTTAATCAAAATAAGCGAAGTACGAATTATTCTCCAAATTGATAAATAAACTTATTCTGTCTCTAACGTTCATTCAGGCTACTTTTATACAAAAGCAAGCAGGCACCGATATAAGTCATCTGAATCATGGTTGCACCATAACTTCCTCCCGGTCTATTTGTACAAAGTTTTATGAAAAATGTTATTAAGTTTATCGTATATCCCACATACACTCTCTCAATCATTCTCACGCACTCACACAACAATTGTATTACGTAATGCACAGCGACTAAAGTGTTAAAAAAGAAAGTTCTAATTAATTGATTTTTATGCACTGGTAACTTTGTAATGGCTTCATATGATATCGCAAATCAATCTGTATTTGTTTCTAACATGGTTTTAAAAAAGAAGCATTGGTTTTTGGACTTTTAGGTAATTTTCTTTACCTTTGGCTCTATAATAGATAAAAATCTGAAATTTAGACAGCATCAGTCCATTAATAACAAAAGGTTGTGTGCCATATTTGAACAAAATCGGTTAATAACTAATATGGTGTATTTAGATTCGTATTGACTCACTGTTACGCTATATAGTTCTCACGGCAGGCAGCGTCAGATGCGCTGTGAATAAAGCGACAAAAAAACGTAGACATCCTGCAGCCACGGTGCCAAACGGCTGCGTTACTTACTGCAACGAATGTCAGATCATAATAACTTGGTACGTTACATGTTGAGTACGTTTGTGACTACTTCTTGTGTTCTGAATTTTTTTCTGTGTTGAATTATGATTTGTATCCTGCTCTAAGTCTTTATTTCCTTAAAATGTAATCCATCCGGTGAAATATTTTATTATTATTATTATTATTATTATTATTATTATTATTTACACGAATTGGCCAACTAAGGACCGCGTTACAAATTTTATTTTATTTTCACTTTTTTCTTTCTCTTCTCTCGGGCTGCTCTTCTGCCTGCTGCAATTTTTGCCAGATGTTCAGCTCTTAGGAGCCTGTTGGTCTTCGGTTTTGGAGCCTCCTGAAAAACCTCGAATTCAGTTATTGCCTTCCTGTGCTTGTCCCTATTCATTGCGTCAATTTCTGTAAGTCCAAGTTCACCGAGGTCTTTCTTTATTTCTTGCAACCAAGAGTTGGGTGTTTTCCTCTGTTGAATTATACTGAAGATTTTCTTCGTTAATGTCCCATCATCCATCCTCACCAGATGACCAAAGAACATCAGCCTTCTCTTTCTCATTTTCGCTGTGAGTGGTTTAATAAATTGGTAGATCTTCTCATTGCTCATCTTTATCCATTTTTCACCAAAATTTTTGTGTCCACCAAGAATCTTCCTCAGAATTACTCTTTCCTTCTTGTCGAGCTCATCTATTAGACCTTCGTTCTTGAGGGAGAGTGTTTCTGCTGCATATTGAACTTCTGTTCTCGTCGCTGTGTTGCAGTGTAATAACTCTGCATTTCGAGATAGGCATTTTTTGTTGTACAGATTCGGTGTTAAAGTGTGTGCCCTATTATGTTTAACTGGTCGAAGTTTGACAGTTTCTTCTTCTATGCCAGTATCCGTTATTGTTTCTCTCAAATATTTAAAGTGTGTGACCCTTTCGATACATCCGATAATTGTGTGCAATTCTTTCATTTCATTATATTTGTTAGACATGAATTTAGTTTTTTATTGTGACATCTGTAAACCAAATTTAGCTGCATGCTTGGCTAAGATTTCTATTTGATTAATTGCATCTACTATATTTGTGGTTAGGAGAGCAACATTATCTGCAAAATATTTTATTATTAAATGCGAGTATGTGGAATTCTCTTCGTCGACTGAATTCTTGATCTTTGTGTCCTATTTGCTATCACTGTCCGTGTGTTGGGTTTTTCTGTAATGTTGTGTTCTTTCTGTGTGTTTATGCAGTGTTCATGTCCTGTCTGTTTGCAGGCCTTATGTTTCAGTATAATAACTAGTATCCAATGCTACTTGCTTCATTGTCTTTAATTCCTTTGTGTCGTTTGTGAGTTTTACGTTTAATCTTTGGGGCAGGAGCAGAAAAGTTGCATTTTAGTGCGTCAGTGGGTGGTTGAGCTGGTTTTGGATAGTAGTGTTAAGGGCTGTGAATTTTCTTTAATTCGTGAAATTGCTTGTGTAGTTTTCTCTTTGTATGGTGAGGGTCAGAAATTTTATTTCATTGTTTGCTCTTGTTTCTAAAGTGAAACAGAAGGTAGTAGCACAAAGAAAACAGACTGACAGCGATTACATGGCTCTATGAAATGTTACAATATTTAACACAGAAAAGTAACTATACAAAACTTATAACAAAACCATATAAAAATGAACACACACTCCCACACACGCACACACACACACGCACGCACGCACGCGCACACACACACACACACACACACACACACACACACACACACACACTGAGAGAGAGAGAGAGAGAGACAGACAGATAACACACACACACACACACACACACACACACACACACACACATAGAGAGAGAGAGAGAGAGAGAGAGAGAGAGAGACAGAGACAGTGCGTAAACGAAGTTAAAAATAGGAGCTAGACAGAATACGAAAAGAGATCTATAGCATGAGAGGCGAATAGTGACCAAACACTCAGCAGCAAATGAAACATTGTGGATTTTGAAGAGCACAAAAGTGTAACATGCGATTGCACTTCTTTAAACATATGTATCTTGTTTTCTGCTTATACTTCGACAGAGGAAAGAACAGTAAGTAAGCGAGTAAGCGCTAAGGTCGGTTAAAGTTTCAAATCACGTGTCCTTGGCTTTTCCCATGATTCGAAAAGAAGAATGGAAAAAATACATTGATCACGTCGAAAAAAAAAAAAAAAAAAAAAAAAAAAAAAAAACTGGCCAGTATCATAATTTATCATCTGCTATAATGTCTTTATGTCACGTTGAAGAATAGCCAATACAGTTACAGAACAGGCCTAATCAGTTGATTACCTATAATGCCACGCTATTAATTTACAGAGAAACGTTCTTGAAAATTTGCCACCACGAAGGCATGTGGGCTGTCATTGGACCACCGGTGTGAGTTATGAGTCGCGAGTGAAAATGGCTTCATATAAAAACAGTATTAATAGGATTACTGGGTGATCTGTATTTAGCCAACTACAAAATCCTAGCCGGCTGGAGTGGCCGAGCGGTTCTAGGCGCTACAGTCTGGAACCACGCGACCGCTACGGTCGCAGGTTCAAATCCTGCCTCGGGCATGGATGTGTGTGATGTCCTTAGGTTAGTTAGGTTTACGTAGTTGTAAGTTCTAGGGGACTGATGACCTTAGAAGTTAAGTCCCATACTGCTCAGAGCCATTTTGCAAAATCCTAATCGTTTAGAGTTATATCCATCTCAGAGGTGTTGAAAGCGCTGAATATAATGATCATAAAGGTTATGCATACGCACTGTCAGCGAAGTGGGGAGAGTGTTGCACCCTGTGGATGGTGCACCTAGGAACACATGATGTTTCATGACCAGTGTTTAAGTCTGCTGATAGATTTTAAAATCACGTAAAGAAATGCCGACTAGGACCATCCATAAGCAATTTCCTGACCTTTCTACAGTTTCTGTAGTTGTGGGACACGAAGTTGTGTGTTACTAAATATTACGAGTTCTACTACTTAAGTAATGCACAATTATTTGAGTTATTTGGAGGATACAATTAATTCTTCAGTTACAGGGATACGTGGTGAGTAAAATTCTGTACGTTTTAAAAATTGGTGACATGAGGTGTGGACATTGAAACATACTTCGTCAGTCGTGAGCATCTTGTATCTTGAAAAGTAAAAAAGACTTCTGCCAGTGAATACGTGGAATTTGTAGGTGAACTGGAAAGGAACTCCTTGAGCGAGCGGTCGCAAAAGGTCAATGGGGTTTACAGCATTCGACACCCCACACATTGTCTACCATGCAACCACAATACTGGCTTTTGATGGCAAGAGAGGGCGGGTTTGGAGGTATCCAATGGTGAACACAGCACGAGGCAAAAGAGCTTAGTTGAACTACTTGGTTGACGAGTAACTCACAACAGTGCAGAGCAATGGAAACGATGTACAAAGCAACCTTGGATTATATCTACAAGAACAGTTTCTGAAGCTGACAGTTCATCAGAAAGGAACCCAAGTAATTTCGTAGAGTGATAAAGAAGGGCCAGCGGAAATATTAACGCCGGCCGGAGTGGCCGAGCGGTTCTAGGCGCTACAGCCTGGAACCGCGCGACCGCTACGGTCGCAGGTTCGAATCCTGCCTCGGGCATGGATGTGTGTGACGTCCTTAGGTTAGTTAAGTTTAAGTCGTTCTAAGTTCTAGGGGACTGATGACCTCAGAAGTTAAGTCCCATAGTACTCAGAGCCATTTTTTGAAACATTAACAATTCTTCAAGATGAGTCAATGGAATGTGATGTGTCATATATCGTGTAGACAATGTACGTGGGGAGCACAAAGAGGATGATATGAGCTTACCAAGTGAATGCGATACTGAAACAGGTGTCGAAAAATGTAGATAGTCATCCTTGTCAGACATGGAGCTGCAAATCCTGCATCGAGTGAAATTTAGTGTAAGATGACAGTCCATTTTACCACCTTCCAAGCGCAGCACCGCGGTGAGGCCATTTGCATGATACGTCACGCACCATACTGCACATAACAGACTTAATTAGACCGTTTTCGAAGATTCTTGGGAGAAAAGTCTTGTGAAATATTTTAAGACCATAGTGAAAGGAAATCAGTGTCGGGACATACGGTACAGTGAAGGGCAGCTGATATGTCTCTGTCCCATGAAACTCCTGATTCAGTATCAACAGTCGTTAGTAGGAAAAACAGGAGATAATGTATAGACATTCTTAGAAAGTTGGAATTCATATTTAGTGGAGAAGAAGCACGTAAACGAAGGTGTCAGAGAGAAGGTGGCGGTGACAGACAGAGGAGTAGCAAGACCGGCGGGTAAGGAAAAGCAAAGTCATGGTAATGCTCAGACAGGAATAACCCAGCTAGGACCGGTGACGGGTTCAACTATAACAGAAGCAACAGCGGAAATGGCGACTCAAATATGTACGGGTGTCGTCGGATTGGGAAGGCGGTCACGATAGTTTCCAACCATGTAACCAAAACTTTTATGGTGCTCGACGTTTTGTTCGAGAACAACAGAATCAGTGCAATCAAACGAATGATGCCACTAATGGGGCTGAACAGGAGGTGAAGATGTGGTTCTGGTCTTCAGTCCAGAGACTGGTTTGACGCAGCTCTCCATGCTGCTCTATCCTGTGCAAGTTTCTTCATCTTCAAGTACCTACTGCAACCTACATCCTTCTGAATCCGTTTAGTGTATTTATCTCTTGGTCTCCCTCTGCGATTTTTACACCGACCTTCAATAGTAAATAGATGATCCCTTGATGCCTCAGGACATGTCCTACCCACCGATCCCTTCCTCTAGTCAAGTTGTGTCACTAATTCCCCTTCTCCCCAATTCTATTTAGTACCTCTTTACTTACATGATCTGCCCATCTGATCTTCAGCATTCTATTGTAGAACCACATTTGGAAAGCCTCTATTCTCTTCCTGCCGAAACTATTTATCGTCCATGTTTCACTTCCAAACACGGCAGCATTCCATCTATTGATGCCTCAGAGCATGTAATACCAACCGATCCCTTCTTCCAGTCAAGTTGTGCCGCAAATTCCTCTTCTCCCCAATTCTATTCAGTACCTCCTCATTAGTTACGTGATCCACCCATCTAATCTTCAGCATTCGTCTGTAGCACCACACTTCGAAAACTTCTATTTTTTTCTTGCCTAAACTGCTTATCGTCCATGTTTCACTTCCATACATGGCTGCACTCCATAAAAATACTTTCAGAAAGGACTTCCTGACACTTAAATCTATATTCGATGTTAACACATTTCTCTTCTTCAGAAACGCTTTCCTTGCCATTGTCAGTCTACATTTTGTATCCTCTCTAGTTCGACTATCATCATTTATCTTGCTCCCCAAATAGCAAACCTCATCTACTACTTAAAGCGTCTCATTTCCTAATCTAATTCCCTGAGCATCACCACCAAATACGGGACGTCGTCAGAATTTACTAGACGTGGTAGTGAAAATCCACGATGAAAATGGGTTACTCTCAGAACTCTCAGAACCGAAAATAGGAGATTCCTTACACTTACTTAAGGTGCACAAAGTGAACAAAACGATACAAATGAAACACAAATGGGGAAAAATGGTAAAATCTCATGTCGGGACACAATAGAGTGGAGATATAGTGATTGTCTCCCTCCATTAATAATAGAACGAATAGATGACCATGCAGGCTTAGATTGCCTAATATCAATGTTTGATCCAGATGGGAAAGACAGAGAAATACTGCAAAAGAGCGTAAGACCTGTAAGAACAAGGTGGGAGCACAAGAAGAAATAGAATCCACAGTGGTCACTTCAGTGGAAGTAACTTACCTGACTTTAGATAACACACACCATTTTATACAAGCCAAGCAAGAGAGAAATGCAGATCGATCCAACAATGAACATGAAATACAAATTCTCGAATATGAAACAAGGGAAATTAATTTTCTCGAGTACGCAACACTGGAAGAAGCATTAGTCAAAGAGGGGCAACCAAAGACCTCATTAGATGTACATTCAGTCATTAAAGTATGCATAGGTAACACAGAAATGAAAGCGATTCTCTACAGTGGGAGTGATCCAACAGCAATTTCGAAATATTTATTTCGTTTTTGTAATGCCGAGCAAAAACTGCCGATTTTGAAAATCAGGAAAACGATAAGGGTCCCATAGTTGGGTGTTCAACTGAGCTGACAATTCAAACTAGAATTACAGTGTTGTGGTAGGGTTACTACTCAGAAACCAGTTTCATGATCTTTCCAAAATTGTCCATTGTGATGATTATAGGAACCGATTATCTTAATGAACCGAAGGCAATATTAGACATGGGCGATGTATGTGTGATGTTTGGGGGTATAACGATTCACTTAGAAGAAAAAATAATCAACAAATCCACTTCATGGGAGCCCTTGCAATTGCAAATTGTGGTACATGAAGAGAAACCTGAGGAAAAACGTCAACGCTATGTAGGGACTGAGGAGCTGGTCTCAATAGAAACGCACTTATTGAAGAAATACATTCTGATATGAAAATAAATTAAATATCCTAGATGATATCTCTGATCAAGAAAGAGGATTTTCACCTTGGTTTCGCCATATGTTGAAGACAGTCAACACAGCAATCCCCGAATACTCGGTAAGTCGTTCAGTTCCCAAAATTCCCATACCGAGCCTCCGCTCCATGACAATCTGACCTCAGTCAGCCTCAAATAGATTGCGCGCCTTCCCAATTCTACACGCAGACAGCACGCTCACTGATACTTCGTGCGCCGCACGTGTGTCTGACTAGCAGTCATTCCTCGCCAGGTGACGCTGCCATCGCCTGAGCTGGTTTATGTAGGTTAGGTTAGGTTAGGTTAGGTTAGGTTAGGTTAAGTCAGTGGTCATAATGTTATGGCTTATCAGTATATTTGGAATGTGAATTGTGTATAAATTCTGCATGTTCTTGTTGAAATACTATGCACTACTTACTAAATAATGTCCTCTATTTCATTCATGCTCTGTTCATTTGCACATTTTGATTAAACCTGCTGTTGGGAACTGCATCAGTCTCATGCATGTGAGCAAAACTCTTTGGATCACATTAGGAAACAGCCTGTCTTATTCTCCACTGTAACAGTGTTTCAGCTACAAAACTTTTCCACAAATACCATATCGGCATATGCAGCATGTTACGCTTGGCATGCTTAAACAGTACCGGAGAAGTGACCAATAAATCAAAATTCAGTTGAAATATTTAGTTATTTAAATTCAGCTTTATCTTCAAAACAAAAATGAAAATCGATGAATAAGTTCATTGCAGCAGGAGCACCAACAAGAGATATGAAGACTTATTTACGTAAGCAGCTGTACCTCCATAACCAGTAATAGTTGTACACATGTTTTACCGAATGTTTATGCATTAGGCTACACTACTACCTCCCTTGAAACCCCCTCTACTGTTACCGTATCTGAAACAAAGATCTTTGTATTTGACCAATGTTATTAGTCAAATCATGTTTGCATGTCACACTACTGCAAAAATGTACCCACTGTTGCTGGCACAAAGGTGTTGAAAGCATATGGGCATTAAAATGAAGTTGTCTTCATTGTACATGAAGCTAATTTCCCATAATGAAATCTGTGAAGATGGTTACTGTTAGAGCTTCAAAACCAAACGATGATTACATCACTTCGAGCTTTGTGGATTGCAGAAAAGACAAGTAAAGCACATGAAACTTCTTCCCATATGCAGAACGTTTCTGTGACGATGATTTCAAGTTTAAGGAATGGTATCAGAAAGGTAAAGTAAAATTATAAACATTGTATTTTTTTCTAGAAACGACTGAAATTAAAATCATATGTCAATGCTAATGTTGTAATGCACAAGGTTTTAAAAGTTTCCACAAATTACTGCAGTCAGTATCATTTTTAATTAAGATTTTATACATGACTGTCAAAAATGATCATTGTTAATGTAACTTAGAACGTGTATGTTCGTAGGGATGTTAGTCACTGGAACTGTAGTGCAAATTTCGATGTGTGTTGGCACTCTGTATAATTTTTCGTTATATTTACAAACATAAATTCGCTGTGTAGTCGCCAGTATCTAGAGTCCTTACACACGAATTTTGGGAATCAGACTGTATATAAAAAATAGAAGTTAACAGCGTCTGATATATTTGACCAGTGACAATATGATGTAATTTTACTGCTTGACAACAGATAACACTACAAGAATGCATAGCCTTTCTTTATTTCGTTATATGTGTGAACGCTGTCAGTCCCATTACTATATGTGGTGTACTTTTATTTTCAGTCACTTACGAATTTCGTTATTTGACGCCATATTTTAAATACTATCCTGTTGACTGCTAAGTAGGTAACATTTTAGTATGTAAGATTTAGTGACGAGGGTCCGAGAACTGAAACAGGTTGTAGTAAAAAAGTAGTTACTAGTAGCTCTTGGCGTCGAAATCATGGCATTTTTGTAAATGTCTTGAAGCTGTGGAGCATCAATTTCAGAAAGTATAAAAATGATATTTGCTTTTGGTATTGCGACTCGACTTAATCATGGCTACAAGTTTCAGTGCACACATCACGTTTTTTGTTGTTGTAAGGCTGCTTATCTTCGTAACTTAAAGAATCTGCTGCACTGAAACCGGTTCTTCATTCGTCCGTCCACTAGCCTAACATGTTATTCATTATGCGCATCGACATGATCGCTGGAAATTGGTGCTAATGGCCCTTCACAGCTCTACTTTGAAGATTATTAGCGGCTCGTGCCTGCATGGGGCAGCTTTTAAGAATCCGTCCATGGTGTAACAGACTTCACTCAAGAAAGGTGTTTAGGCAAGAAAATGAGCTGCACTAGCTACTGACTCGTCACATGTCGACGCCCGCTGTCTTCAGCAGTTAGAGCCAGCATCCTCCATGGATGCTTTACCCCAGCGGATTCTAGCACAGTACTGTGGGCGAGATTTTTTTCATCGGAAACTGCTTGATCCATGCAGGCAGACACTGTTTCTAAACCAAGCAGTCCATATAATTAGCTGTCGTCCCCTCAATTGTTGTGTTACTAAAGGCTGGAACAAGGTGTGTGTTGGATGCATGACAAGCTGATACAGCAGTCTTCCGAAATTTGTCACCTACCTTACAGTCTCCAACTTTATTGTACCTAAGGAACTAAACAGAAGGCTGTTTTTATGCTACACGCGTTTCTTTCTCTCTTATTTACAGAGCATCCTTACTGCCCTGTGATTTATGTTTGTTGTATGTATGTGATAAACACATAATGTTGTCAGATGTATTGCTATATGACAGTTCCTCATTATTATTTTATTTTTACGTAAGAAACAACTTTATGCAGCGCAAGTATCGTAATATCAAATAACTGGTTCCTTTTACTTACGATTTTTTGAAATTCTATTATCCTATATGCGACGGCTTGTAGTACTATTTCGATATCTTCACTACACAAGGACGTCCGATTTTCGGTGTTTACTAGCTCATTTAATATAAATACTTACTTTTTACTGCTTTATTTATTTTTACCTATGTTGACTGAGCGTGTTTGGTGTTTAGTGTTGCCAGCTGTCACTGTATGTCTTTCACTCACCATTAGCTTGTGTTGTGGCATCCATATGCAGTTTGGTATTCGTTTGTTTGCTATGTAGGTGTGTGTAGTATTGTGTGTGCAGTGGGATGCTCTAGACGAACGGAGGCAGGAGGAAATATGAGTCTAGTGAATAGCAAATATTATGCATTTTAAGGAAGGATTCAAAAATGTGGTCTCCCTTAGGGGAATTTGTTGTCACCATTGTTGTGTAACATCCACTCAAACGTCAAACCAATTAGTCCTGGAACTATAGCATTTATTTATGGTGACGTTACAGCAATGGAAGCCCAATGCAAACCTTTCAGGAGATGGAGATGAAGCTGACAAGAACTGTCTAAGAGATGACAAAGTACTATGACACTATCCATCCGCAACCAAATCCCGGAAAGACACAAGTTTGTTTATTCATCCCACGATTTAGGGAATGTAAAAGGAAACTAACACAAATTGGAGAGGACAGTAACTGTTCCACTGCAACGTTCTCAAGTACGAGAGCCTTGGAGTAAAGTTGGACTACTCTCTTACATTCAAAGCCCACTGCGAAGAAATAAGGCTGAAAGTATCTGTACGGAACAACATCCGCAATCCTACAGGAGCCTCCTGGGGTGCTTCAAGGAAAGTGCTTTGAACATCTTGCCCTCCACAGCGGAATATTCTGCACAAGTATAGGAGAAGTCTGTGGTGTAAAAAAGGTTTGATACTGCTCTAAACGAGATTGGGCGCATTGTGACAGGCTGTACACGACCAACTCCTGCCAGTAAACAGTACCAAGTAATGGGTATGGCACCGGCAAGTATTCATAGGAAAGCAGTAGCAGAAGTGGAAAAGACGTAACAGGAAATTGGTCCCAGACGCCACCTGTTTGCACACGAGTCCCAACAACCAAGACTACAAAAGAGCTTCATGAAGAAAAGTAAAGCGTTTCCTTCATCTCCCGGAACTCGTCGAGCGGAACTTTGGCGACATTCTTTCCTTGAGGAACTCCGAGCGGATGTCAGTTAGCAACCAGCTGCAGGCCCACACGTGCCTTCCGGGCAAGCCACTGAACAGGCAGAAAACTAGGGTGTCACGCTCCAAAGTCAATCTCAGGGAATGGGGCATCTGCAGTTGTGATGAAATTTGCCAGTGTGCAGGGCCAACGACATCTGTTAGTCTACAGAAACCTGCTGGATGCCTCTACTACTGGTGATCTTACTACGGCTAATGAAACTGCAGTTAAAACCGCCGAATACTGAGCTCGACAGAATATGAAGGGCGTTATCTTTCTGTTTGTTTTGCCCCAGTTTTTCTTTGTCTCCCTATCGGTATTTCATATACATTCCAGTTGCACAGATAAATCCTTCTACTTTTTATCTCGTTATTACTTTCTGTCGTTACTTTACTGGCTCTTCTCTGAAATAGATACCTTGCATGTAATTAATCTCCGTGTGTTGTTAATGCTCTACCAGCATTGTAATAATTTCCTGTGCTGGACACTTAAAATAAATAAATATGGAAGAATAAGTGGTGGGAAGATTAAGTTATTATTTAGTTTGGTTATGTCCTACATCTCGTTGTGTTATTCTTTTGGTGTCTAAGGTGATCAGTAAGTTGTTATTTACTATAATTCTGTTGGACATTTATTACTTCGTTGTTCACTGCAAGGATTCTTTGTATGTGGCAATTTCTCTGTAAAGCTGGAAATTTTCTGGTGCGATTTTTCATTACGATTATTTTCCTTCTTACATTGTTCATATCTACGCTTTATTACATATTCAGAAGGAATAGAACGGTTATGTTCATCTGTTTACAAATTTACAAATCGACATATTTGGTAAGAGATATACTGAGACTGATAATGAACTAAGTCAAAATTAGCGTAAGGAGAGCCGCACGTGAAGTATTCAAAGAATTTGAAGGTAAAATTCTGCCTATAAGCTTCACAAAAATTCCTAAGAAGTTTTGGTCTTATGTTAAACCAGTAAACGGATCGAAGCCAGACACTCCGTGACCTTAATGCCATTGAAACGGAGGATGACACAGAAAAGCCGAAATAATAACTTTTTTCCCCCAAAACTCTTTCACAGAGGAATATCACACTGTTGTGCCTCATTTAAATCGTCGCACAAACGAACAGACGCACAGAACTATAGGCTCTGACTTTGGTTGGTTGTAATATACAGGAACATGTTTTCTGCCCGCATAGTATGACACTTCTGGAGGCCGAAAATCCCATCTGCAGGAACCAACAACGCCTTTGAAACAATGACTGTGTGAAACACAGTTCGTCCACGTGACCCAGAATGCAATAAACGCAGGCTCTCTTGTATATTACATGACCTTGACGGCCTTAAGGCATTCGATATGGCTCCACACTGCCATCTAATCAACAAAATAGGAGCTGTCGGAATATCAGACAAACCGTGTCATTGAAGTCAACAGATGGTAGGAAGCAGAACACAGCATGTTGTCCCGTACAGGGGGAAGTCTTCAGACGTAAAACTAAGTTTGAGCATGACGCAGGGGAGTGTTGTAGGACCATTACTTTTCACAGTATATTTAAATGACCGAGTATATTTCGTTGGAAGTTCCACGAGGCTTTTCACGGATGATTTTGACGTACACACTGGAGTCTCGGCACTAGAAATTGGTAGCACAATGCATGAAGGCCTACAGAAGATCGTTGATTGGTGGAGGGAGGGCACACTGACCCTCACCGTAAACAAATGTAACGTATTGCGCGTACATTGATAGAGAGACCCTTTATTGTATGATAACATTATTGTAGAACACTCACTGGAAGCAGCTACACCCATAAAATATGTGAAAGTGTTACGAATTCCAGTGGCAGATAATGCAAGAGAGGCTTTCTGTACCACAGTGTTGAAAGTTCCGAGACTGCATGTTTCTAGAAGAGCCAATAAATATATTTCTTCCTTCTACGTATATCTGGTGACAAACTCATGAACATAAAATCAGAGAGATTCGGGCCCACATGGAGACTTAACGGCGGTCATTCTTCACTAAAGTATTCCTGAGTGGAACAGGAAAGGGAAGAAGTGACAGAGCACACAAAGTACACAACATCACAAAACGCAAGGTGGCTTCCAGAGTATAAATGTAGATGTAGATATGTGAGGTTAACATTTTTTATGGACAGTGAAATCTGTCAAATGTTTTCTTATCTCATCCAGTGTACAGACGCTATGAAAAGTTACAACGGTTTTCATATCATATAAATTTATCATCTTTCCATCCAAAAACAAACAGAATGTCATGTTTGAAGTGATTAATTATGGGAATAAGGTTTGTACAGCTCGGTTAGTTACATTATTAACTGCATTTAGGGATTTTATGAATCAAATTTTAAGATTTATCGTTTAACATTGTGTTTTTCAAAATTTCGGTTGATTTGTAACTTTTTCTTTTAATAAAACAGTAGCTTATAGTTTCAGTGTAGCAGTAAGCATGTTGAGGAAATATTTGTATTTTTAGGTGTTTTTGTATGTGTATATACATTATTTTCATGGGTAAAATATCAAGTCTGATTTAAACTATATAAATTCTTAAAAACGTTAATGCAATTTAAACGCTACTAACAAGAGTTACCAACTCCCATAATGGCTTCACGTTTCGTTATTTTAACTCAATAGTGGAACAATGTTATTAACAGTAATATGCCACCAAGGGCTTCAGTTACTAAAACATAATAAGGATATATTTATCAAACATCCAAGTCAAAGCTAACTGCAGTAATTAACTTCAATGTAAGCTTGATTGATGGAAATCACTTCTTTTTAATGGAACCTAAAGGTTACAGTTAACTATAACCCTTAATTCTGCTCACTGAAAAACTCCTTGCTGTAGTTACTCTAGGAGGAGTAAAAAAATCAAAAAAATATTGTTGATCAGTTCAAATTGTAACATTTGAGGTTTTTTAACCATTACAGTTAACTATAACCCTTAATTCTGCTCATTGAAGATCTCCTTGCTGTAGTTCCTCCAGGAGAAGTAAAAAAATCAAAAAAATATTGTTGATAATTTCAAATTGTAATATTATATGTTCTATAACTATTACAGTTTCTAAAATTGATACAAGGGTTTGTTTAAAAACGAAGCAAATAACAGCAGTTAAAAAGAATATAACAGGTAGTAACATTCAAGATGAGCTTTCTGGGTCAAATGCAGCCTTAAGTGGTGATATTTTTTCTTAAATGGTAATTACTGTTTAACTAGATTTATTTCATGTAATTTAACAAATATTTGTAGAGTATATCTAATAAAAATTCTTGTGAACAGAATTAAAATTCTGTTCCTTGCATAATAATCAAGCTTTTTGACTGGAGGTCAAATTTACTATTTGTACTAGACAAACAATTATCTATCTGTTCAGTAAATTGAAATCTAGGAGAATAATCACACCCTATCTATAAAGTGATTATATCATGCAGCAGTTCGACATCTAAACTAATTCACTGGACTGGCGAGGACTCCGTTATTAAAAGTCAATGTAAACATTTTGATAACAGGATTGTTCCAGTAATAACATGTAGCCCTTGGGGCCTTCTGGCAATGAAAAATATTCATCTGTAAATTGTGCCATTGATAGAAAAAAAGATTATCTGAATATTTACAAACCTGTAATATAGGAAGATGTAAGCCTAGCATACATACTCCTAAAGAATAAACTTGAAATTAGGTTTTATAATTATATTTAGTAGAATTTAATGTGCTCACAATATAGTTACTGCTAATCCATGAAGGATGGCTATATTAAGTAGAGAAATTTGTACAGGATTAAAAGGTTGAATTCCTATTACTAAGTCAATAGCTGATGTTAATCTTATTCTAAACACATCTCAGAAGAAGGAATAAGACTTCAAATAAAATAAATAAGTTTATTTCTCATAATAATCCATCTGAATCAAATTCTGTACATGACCTCTGAAATGTACTTTCTTGTGTTGCATCACGTCAAGTAATTCCAAATTCAATTATGAATAGCAATAATAACAATAATAATAATAGTAATAATAATACAAATATTCTCTCACTCAGGAACGAGCATTGGGGAGCATATGCAGGAATCCTACACCACTGCTCTTGGCAACATTCTAGTGGGGGTGATTTGCTATTTCCTTCCTCAGATCTGTTATGAAGTATCAGCTGTGCATCTGTGTCATGTGGGTGACTGTAATGAGTGCTTGTTGTACGTGATGTTGGATTGGTGTTCTTATGGATGAACTGAAGGGAGGGGTGAAACATGGTGCCAGCACGTGGCCTACAGCTCTCAGATAGTGGCAAGGGGGCTGCCCAGCTGAATGTGACACCAATGATGGTAATCCATCCATCCAAAGGATAGTATATATCGTTGACATTCCACTTCTGAACAAGCCTACACTCCAGACTAATTCTTTCACTAATGCCTTCCTAATATTTAACTTTATATTAGGTGTTAAAATACTTCTCATTATCACAAACGATTTTTAAAAATCCTTTCTTTGGCTAATCTGATTAACTTCACTTGATTTAACTCCAGCACATGTCATTATTATTGTTTTACTTTCTATGATGTTCACCCTATAACATATTTTCAGGAGAGTAAGTATTCACTAGATCAACAACAACTTTAGCCATCCCCAACAGCAATACTGTCATCAGCAGACCTTAAAGTCCTTTATCATTTTTGTAAACTTCCCTGACCATAGACCACGCTGGGAATACTCACGAGAGCACCTTCTGTTTTCTCCAGCCAGCTGTAAAAGACACAACTGACTGCAGCACTTTTCCAAGTCCTCGAAAGAACCATAAAATCAGTGCCTGATGCTTGGCAGTTTTCTTGATACGTCATGCTAATGAATGTTAATTTTCATGGAACGCAGAAAGGATATTACGAAAAATAACAGGTATGTCGTTTATAGAGTCAGGTCCGAAACACGTTTTGATGCAGAAACAGTTACGCATAATCTCCTCAAGACAATACAGAAATTAAATATTTAATGTTTTATTAAAATAGCAACAGAAAAGCCAACGACAAAGACCAGGCAAATTTTTCGTAAAGACTTGAAGTGAAAAAGTGGGTTTGGAATTGACTGATGTATTATAGAGGGTATAGTGTAGTGGATGTGTCAGTGACTTTGTCAACATGGTGAACAAACGGTACACGCTACTAGAGAATATTTGTAAGTATGAAGACACCTGTATGTTGCATGGTGTATGCGATCAGGGTGAGTGCTCAGGAATACCTGTCATGCATGGTATTATTTTTCATAGAGTTTTGTATTGCTATCAGGTATCCTATGATGTGCTCATACATTTTCGTTTCGTTTGGCGTCTTTTGGTGTTTTCCTCGGAGATTTTTTATTCTTTGTATGTGATATATCTCTGTTAAGTGAAGGATTATGTCTGATATTTTACACATTTTTCCTGATTAGTGTGCTCTGATGAGGTGGTGGTAAAAT
This sequence comes from Schistocerca cancellata, assembly GCF_023864275.1. NCBI lineage: Eukaryota > Metazoa > Arthropoda > Insecta > Orthoptera > Acrididae > Schistocerca > Schistocerca cancellata. The sequence continues at coordinate 444,414,894 of NC_064631.1, forward strand.
GCTTGATTATGTTGTACATGTTCAGTGAACAAACCTTTGCTGCAGTAAGATACGTTTCCTCTCTGCAAGAGAACTGAAAGTTGGTCAGAATTGTGCCCTACCTAACGATAAAAGGCTAATATATTCCCTGAAAATTTATTCTAAATATGCTCCAGAGTCCTCACTGAGAAAAACTAGGCCACTGAAGAAAAAAGTAGAACATACTGTTTGGTAAACGACGGGGCTATAAATAGCATCCTCACAGCCCCAACAAAAAATCACAGTGGTCTCAGAACATAGACGAATATTGTAAAGCTTGTATAAAACGTACAACAAAGCATTTAATTCTGCAAAAATTATTTCAGGGAACCTCATATCATGGTCGTTCAGTGAACTCATATATCAACAGGGAAACAAATTAAACATCAGATATGTTTTAGTTTGATCTTCAGTCTAAAAACTTGTTCAATACAGCCTTCCACAAAAGTGTATCCCTTGCAAGCCTTGTCATTTCCTTGTAGCCACTGCAAATGAAGCTGCTTACTCCAATCAGAGTTTGGTTTCCCTCCACCCTTCTCCACCTACCCTCCCACTCCACTTCCCTCCATAATCAAATATATTATTTCTTGAGGTCACAGCAGGTGTCCTATCAACAGATCCTCCTTTTAGTGAAATTGCACTATAACAATGTTTTATCCCAAATTCGATTCAGTACCACATAGATTATTTCCTGTCAGATGGTAATAGAAAAAGTCCTAAGCTCAAATGCTTGGTCATAGAACAGCCTGAAGACTTAGTAGTGTTTAAATAAAATCTTGGATAAATATTATAGACGTAAGAAGAACAACAGAAGTTATCCTTTTCAAATGCTGCACCATCCTAGAAACAGAAAGTCATCCATGAAATCATGTGCATTCTACAGCTGGTCAAGAGATTATATGAGGAATAAATAAATTATGTGAGTAAGCTTTTGCAGATCTAATGGCTCTCTCGCAAATAACATTATGAAGTTAACAACCAATGGGATGGTCAAGCCCATTTGCCACCTACTTAATGTGGGGAAGAACGAAGTCCTAACTTCTTCGAGATTATGAATTCTGATACCTTGTCCATATCTGAAACTAAGACGAATTATAACCTAATCCTCGAATGCTATTTTATCTTAATTACAGCAACTCAGGTGGTTTCCTAATGAAATAGACTATCATATAAATTTGAGTCGTATTTTTATAATGCCGTTTCTTTTGATGTGGTATTGCGGAAATTTGAAATTTGTTGTGAGCTCTAATGGGACCAAACTGCTGAGGTCATTGGTCCCTAAGCCTAGACACTACTTAATCTAACTTAAACTAACTTACACTATGGATAACACACCCATGCCCGAGGGAGGACTCAAACCTCTGACAGAGGGAGTGCATGGACCATGACAAGGCGCCTCAGACAACGTGGCTACCCTGTGTGGCTGTGATTTTGGGTGAAATATATTTTCCTACAATTTCAGCTCTTTGCTTACTATGCATTCTCCTTGAGCTCTTACTCTGAAGACCCCTGAAATGTTATCCATGTCTTGAAGATCAGGAAGATCAGGAGAGGATTAAAAAAAATACGAATGACCTGGTTAATTGTGTGAAATATACGTCAGTCATATGGCTGTGATATTCTCACACACTCAAAAGTTGTAGCACAATGTGCTATTTGTGTACTGTACTGGTGATATATCATACATTTAATAAATAATATTCAGAGGGTAACACATCATGTACACTGTGCATTGTTGAAACTATATGTGATTTTAAAGGCAGTTTTCAGGATACTTAGTTTTGCAAAGGTGTTCTGAATATGGAACTCTTTTTCAAAAAGATAACTTATAATGTGAATATCCTAATTGCAATTTGTCTGTAGCGACAGAGCGTAACCCTTGTTGGAAAATAAAAGTAAGCTGGCAGTCTTCTTTGCGAGAAAGAAAGCAAGTTGGAACAATATTGTCGGTAGCTTACAACCGTTGCAGTAACAATCAAAGGGGAAAAGTATACACCTAATACAGTCGCTGTATACGTTGAAGTTAAAGCCAAGTAACCTTCAACATGGAATCAGAGTTGCTCCACTACTTACAATAAATCTACAGCCAAGTCCTAAAAAGGTTGTACGATTTGAAGAGCTACGTTGCTGCGGGAGATTATTAACAGAAACGTGGCACCAGCATTGCCATACATCCCCTAACAACATTAAACATAACGAGGACGAGAACTTTCAAACTAGGCTGGCGATATTTACGAGTTTGGTAGCAGTCCACTACATTCAAGTGATACATCGACTTGTTTTAATGACATGTGGTTTTTCTGAGGTTCTGGATTTATAATCATCAGAGGTTCTCTTCAGGGATGCTATGTGCCGAAAAATATATGCTGCCAAAATCATCTTCATAAAAGAATGGCCACCGCCAGTGGCATCATCGATGAATCATTTTTCTGTTCGTCATGTTGGGTATTTTATGCTGATACTGTCACTACAGTTTGTTGGTAAATAGTAAATAAAATACCGTTTTCTTTTTGATTCATCTCAAGAATTTATAAAACAGCATACACAAGTACATTTTTTTACAATGCAGAAAGTAGAACACAGGCATTTTCAGGACTAGTAAGTAATTTTCTCCTTTCATTGGTAGGCCACATGCAGAGTAATACAGGTCACAAATAGTACCATACATTTGTGTCTTACGAACCACATTTCCAGTGCACTATGAGCTAGAGAATGGCAATAAACTATTAAAAACTAACTACATTCATCAATTCTATTACATAGTGTCATAATATATGACATTCTAACTGTGAATAAAATGTTCTATTTCGTTACGTTTTTCATCTAAATATTCAAAATGTGATATAAGCAAACATATTCACACCTTTGTAGCCTACAATGTATCTCAGTCTAAGGATCTAGTACATATTAAGGCAAGGAGTACATAGGATGTGAAATTATGGCTTTAGTTATTAGATCATAAAGTGCTCATCAACTGAATTACATGGTTCAATAAAATATTCTAAATTTCTGCATCATGAAACAGGTTCGTTATACACCAATGCATGGTATATTACATAGATGTGCTGAACATAACCTCTTTCTTTCACTCAAAACCATGTGTAAACATGTAACACAGAAGTAATTAGTTTATTACATTGATGCATCCTATCCTTGTAACTACAAGGTACTTTTCCAACGAAACGTTTAAAATAAGTAGTAATGTTGTGTTTAAGTACAAAAGGCACACAGAGAAGTGAAGATAGTATACTGAACATTACTTCTATAGCCTACAAACTGCATCGAAATATTATTAAAAATACAACATGGAGTAGTCACTCTGATTTTAATTTTTTTCCAAAGATATTTATTTTACATTGTATTCAAATATTAAGAATCGAGTAGAAATGTTTTTCGAAGAATTGACACGTGTGTGGTACAGTGGAGCATACAAACATGCTGAGTGCAAATATTTGGGCTTGGAAGAACAATCAGTGAGGGGGAAGAGGCCAAGCAGCACGAGAGCATTCGATGCAAACTATGAGGCTCTGATCCGATAGAAATGTAGGGATGTAATTTCTATGAAAATTATTCGGATAAACAGGAAGCACTTCCAATCACTAACAGCTAGCTGCACAATTTCAGAGAACCAGAAGCATTGTTTCCCATCGAACAGGTTTATCTCAGTGCTACTCCACTTTTGCGAAATTATTGACCGTTTTAAATAGTATTCCACCGCTGAAATAGATTTTAATGGCAGGAAAATTATTTTCATTGTGCATACTTCTGGTGCACTGTATATGACATGAAATGCTCTCGTGCACAGCAACCATAGTGCTGATTACGTGTAGGTTCTTGTGTTGCTTTCACTTGTTTGTGCGTACTCTTCCCACACCCATCAACAACCTCTTGGTTTCTCATAAATTCCTCTTCTCTTTCAACAATCCTTTTTTTTTTATCCTTTTCAACATTTTCTTGGCATTGCGAAATATGAAAATCTGAATAACGAAATCGGATCTAAAGCCACATATCTAGCTATAAACACATGGAAAATATAAATACTATTAGTTTTAATAACTATAACTACTTGAATGAGATCAAGTCAATTCATATGTGCTTATTGGAGGCAAGAGGGATTTTAAAAAGAAATTAATTTTAACCGTGACAATGAGAGATGTCTGTGACTGTTTAGAATTACAGAGTAAAAAAAAGCAGCAATTAATAATAATTTAGTAGAACTAGTGACTAATTTATTGAGAACTAGACTCGGATCTAAAGCTATCTTGAAACAACAGCATACATATCTCAAGAAAATTTTATGTTCATCGTTATTCAGAGACTATTGTTATTATTATTTTCATTATTAATATTAGAATTAATATTTATTTCGTTAGTTGGTTATCTAAGGGCAACTGTAGGCTTACGACTGTTATGAAAACTGTTGCCAGGTTTAGCTCTTCGTTCAAGCGTGATGTGTTTCAACATACAGTGAAGGCATTTGTGCCCATACTAAACAAAATTTACACTTTTCTCTAAACGAGGATGATCATACAATTTGTTCCAGAAATATATGCTGTCGTCTGAAGGTGAGCCAAGGTCTGAAACTATTTATCTTATAGATCGTTCATGCAAAGAAACTGCTCCTGGCTAGAACATTTGGTTTCATAATAAAAAAGGAAGTAATGCATTTGTTTCAAGGATTTTTTGTAAGATACCAAATGGCTATGTCGTAGTGTCACATCTGAACTTTAGAAGTATCGCAGAACGTACGATATAAAATGAATTCAACTGCAAGCATCTGTGTTAACTTCCGCAGGACACTGAGCATTAATAATAACTTTTTAATTCACAATGAAATGCCATACACCACGACCTCGATGTGAATCCATCTAGCAACCTTTATGATGCGAAGCGAATGATGAGGTAATACAAAGTTTTGCTGAATAATGTATGAGATATATAGAAAAAATGTGCTAAGGCAAGTGCTTGAAGGCGGTTACCGCTACCCAGTGAGTAAGCTCGCACGCGGTGTGAACGCGCTACTGGACCCAGGAAAGGCCGACTACAGATTTGCGACAAGCGGATCTGAGCCTACGCAATCACGCGGTTGGTCCCAAGTAGACAAGAAGTCGGTTTTTGGCTAAACAGCTTCCAAAGGCAAAGAGAAAAATATATGCATCCATTTACAAAGACCGCAGCCAGCAGGTGGCAGATCAAGTAAATACAAATAGACATATATGTATATACATATGGAACAACTATCCAGAAGCACGTGGAAGCAGTCAGTGGATTTTGATTTTAGAGAGGAAGCATTTCGTTTCATACACGAACGGTGAGATAATAAAAATTCGAATAAAAAACTCATATTTCTTATAAAACGATGTTTTATATTATTATTTTTGTTTCTTCCTCATCCTATGAGAAGAAGCTCTATCTATTTCTATTTATGTAAATCTTCCTATTTTCATCTAGTCTATTAGTAACAAGTGTCTTAAATTCCTTGTGAGGAATTTCCTCAAAGGAGCTACTTTGTCACATCGTGGCACTGGCCAACGACTTACTAACGTTCTACAAATATTATACCCATGAATTCGTCCCGGAATAATTTTAAACCACACAGATCAATAATAAACTGCCACCAAAGTTACGCCTCGTCATTGCTACGGCTGTGTCGAGACTGTGGCGAGGCGGAGGTCAGAGGTCGTGATGCTGTGACTGGCCATGATGACGGAAGAGGAACTCTTAGTCGAAATGAGCTAACTAGCTAACTATTGTAGCATAAACACTAACTGGCGTACTGTCTTATTGTGCCGAATCCGTCATACTAAACTGGTAAATTCAACAATAACATTGCCCTGTTCTCTGGGAGTGTTAGATACAAGGCTTGGACAGTAATGAGATGGTAATTTTGTAAGATAAAGTTTGAAGTTGATTCAGGTTATAAAAAGAAAAAAATCGAAACTTTGACCAAGATCACCACCATTTTAATAAATGCTAATTAATAGTCTACTGCGACTATTACGAAGTAGAGCAATATGAAACGCTAACCTGTACTGAAGATTTCGCAGCCAACGGAAATTTGTGTCTGTGCGGGAACCAGATCCAAAGTTCCTGCTTTCCGCGAGCAGTCACGTAAACCATTAGGCTGTGCAGGCAAGTCTGACTAAAACTTTGCCAGTGATGTTTCTATCGGAGATATCCGAATCCTACTATCAGAGGTTCTTCCACGGTATACGCGGTAATTTCACCACTCGGATAACTAAATCTGAGTTTCTCTCCATAACCTCATTTCAGGGAATGTAACTCGATTGGCAAATATATAGTTTATTTTGCATTTTGACTTCTGGAAGACACTGTGGATGAATGAAAAACTGTAACCGACATAGGCGCGTCTTTCCTTTATTTGTGGCACACGAAGGGATTCCACCAAGAGGCTACTATTTTCGCCCAGTTAATTTGTATACCGATTTCAAAGCTTTATAGCTCCATTATCTACTCGTATCAGACAAAATAAAGTAATTTGTTGTGTCAAAAATAAATTATAAATACACACTTAAAATAAATTAAAACGTAATTTTTATTAATTTGTACAATAAGCATGCAGAGGAGGTAATATGTTGAGGATGGATCAGGAAAGGCTAGAAAAACAGATACTTAAGTTTCTGACAATAGGTTCAGAGAGGCGGGAAAAAAATCTTGAACAGGTTGGATTAAATCTAGGAGACATCTCAGAGGAGATAAAATATAGATCTATGATAAACAGCTTTAAAGGTTTGTGAGAAAAACTAAACAGTGTATGGACAGAGTAGTATTAGCCAAAACAATGTCCACTTTCTGAAAAACGTACCTTACGAGTTACGAGAGTTTTTCATCGTAGCTGCTGTGAATGACGTCTCTTCTACTGCAAGCTCTTCGGTATTACGAACGACATACAGAATGCAGTAAACAAATGAGAACACATTCCTCTGTTATTGTCCATGGAGGCGACATGCAATAACCATCTGTAAGTGTTGTTACTGTAATTCGTATTTACAATTTAGGGTTAGTGACCACTTTCTATTTTGATAAGTTTGTGAAACAATTTTAGTTTGTAGTTTTATATTAGCACTTGCCAACGTAATTTTTCGATACAGGAAACGGTAGACAGGACTGCTGCTTCCATTTTCCAGACCGTAAAAGAAGATTATGTCTGCCACTTGCCATTTGGAATAACAGGCTTCCATTATGGTGGTAAATGAAAGGTAAAACTACAAAATAAAAGCATCTCAAAAATTTATTAAAGCACAAAGTAGTTCCAAAGGAAATAAGGTTTCTATTTCATTTACCCAGAACTGTGAATGCAGTGCACAGTAGCACCTCTGACAGATGGTTACTGCATGTTGTATCTTGGACAATAACAGAGGAATGTGTCCCACTCATTTGTTTACTGTATTCCGCTTGTCGTTCGTAATGGCAAAGACCTTGCAGTACAAGAGATATGTTTCACACTATTGAAGATGAACAAGTGCTCATAGCCCATAAGGTATGTGTTTTAGAACCGATGTTTAAAGTACTGTTTTGTCTTGTTTTGGTCCATAATATATCCTCTCAGAAATGGAACTCCTTATTTAATGACTTTTTAAAGCCTTTGGATCAAACATTTGTGGGTGACACGTCAGGTCACGTGGAACAGGTTTCGTTGCAGACGAAGTGTTTGCTGAAGCTCCTCAGCGACACTACGCGCCCTTTGGTATTCGGCACCCCTGGGACGACAAGATTCTGCCCAGCAGGGCTCTACTAAGCAGGTTTGTAAAGTGATTTTCAATCAGAAAACGTAATGAATCGTTGTCTCTAAGTGGAGATAGATATTTTAGAAGTGAATAAGGAACTTTATTTTTTCTGGGCCTGCCGCTTTCATACGGAGCAGATGAGTGGATTATAGGCAACATGCAATGTATATTCATGTCAGAATGGCTACATCCTGCCTCGACGGGAAGTGTCAGCGAACATTTTGTCTCTAACAAGAATTGTTCCACGTAAGTGATATATGACCCCTAGACGTTTCACACATAGAATTTTGAAATACGCAACACAGAGGGATTCAGCTGCCCCTACCGATGAGTTTTGTACGACCTCCAAATGCCTTCAAGTATCATGTGCAAGATTTTCATATTCTCTCGCTAGCTACGTGCCAACCACTATCACTATACAAAAAAAATGATCCGGAATTTTTTGTAGAAAATTTAATGTAGTTAATTTTGTAATATGGTACCTTTTCGATAGGGGGTGTAGTTTTCGAATTATTCAAGGAAAGCGTACGAAATTGACCTTCAAAGGCGTTTCCTTCAATAACACGAAAACAATGATCTCCATCGAAAATATATCCCCACTGCAAAGCTGGCATACATTAAGTTTCCTAGAAAAAGTACCTATTAGTTTTTTTCGTTCTTTTATGTAAGACTAATAGTTTGCACATAGTGATGGAGAGAATGTGAAAATCTTACACGTGGTTTCTGCAGCTGTTCTGGGCTCCATAAAACCCATAGGTAAGGGCAGCTGAGTCACCCTGTATGTTGGTATGGAGCTCTAAAGCTTGTACAGTCCCCACGTGTAAATGTTCTAAATCTATCAAGACGTTTCATTTACGAGTAGCTTTTACATTCTGAAGCTGAGTGTTTCATGAATGTCACTAATGTGGCTGAATTTAAATGCTGCTGGTTCGGCATAGTCGAAAACGCCCTTTGAATGAGAAATAGCTACAAGTTTGTTTGGATGGCCAAACTCCTCCACAGAAAGAATAGGAATATTTGTTTTGATAATAAAAGCCGCCTTGGCTGGCTGCACAGTAATTTACTTCTCCCAAAGGCTTTTTCTGTTTGCTAACTCTAAGGCATCTTCAGTGGCATCTAGGACGATACATTTTTGTCTTGATGTGTGTTGTTCTAGGTTGTCAAACAGTTCAAGCTGCGTTTTTAATGAAGCCCGTCCACAGAATATTTAAACTGAAACTCAAATCAGCTGATCACCAAAGCTTTCAACCGCTGTTCAAAATGGTTCAAATGGCTCTGAGCACTATGGGACTTAACTTCTGAGGTCATCGGTCCCCTAGAACTTAAAACTAGTTAAACCTAACTAACCTAAGGACATCTCACACACCAGTGCCCGAGGTAGGATTCGAACCTGTGACCGTAGCGGTCGCGCGGTTCCAGACTGAAGCGCCTAGAACCGCTCGGCCGCTCTGGCCGGGCCAACCGCTCTCTGACAGCTATTACATTGATATTCAACACTGTATGACTCAAACCAACACCCCTCCTCCCTCAATCAACCCTCCATACACACACACACACACACACACACACACAGAGAGAGAGAGAGAGAGAGAGAGAGAGAGAGAAAGGGAGAGAGATAAACATACAGACACATAAACATCATGAATATATGTTAGTTTTCAACATATACCTCGGTTGAAAACATGTAGGTAAACGAAACATACTGGAAGAAACACATAGTGGACTCAAAATATTTACGTCTTTAAAAGTACAGTTTTCGAACAAATGTCTATAAGTAGTGGCAAAAGGGAAATAGAGCACCATAGAAATAAGGGTAAACATAATGAACAGTGTAGAGGAAAATGTTCGGAATATAAAAATGTGCTTATGTTTCGGAAATGAAGTGGCAGTACGACCTCCTGGCCAGATGAGAGGAAACGCAGATGCCAACAAATTGTAAGTAAATACTTATTTACATAAAAAACGCAACGTGAACTGTTTGATTATCTGAAAATAACACATATCAAAACAAAACTGTGTGGTTCTAGATGCCGCTGAAGTACAGAAAGTGGTTTTGCTTCGTGTTTGTTGTGAGTGGCAGGTAGCTGTGGTACACCAGCCAGTGCCATCTCCCGGCAGCACAGCCCCAGCCACAGCACGACTCTCCTCTCCCCGCCTCGGCACGCCGCCTCGTTCCGCCCGTGCCGTCCCACCGAGTTTTAGAATTGCAACGCCGCGGCGGGCGCCGCCTCCTGTCGCCCGCCCTCGCCTCCTCAGGAGGCTGGAAAAGAGTGGTGCGAGTGTGTGTGCCATGCGTATTTACAAGGCGCGACGACGTCCAAGCGTTTGAAACCTTCGGTGCCAAGCATTTAGGAGAGATAGCCAACTGCGACTGTTCGAAACCGCACTGTACACTGATTAAAATTACTTGTTAGGTGACACTTCACGCTTTGAAACTCAGTTCCTCTGATGAGAGCTCGCAAAGACACATCGCGAACTGCACGTTATTTCGCCACAATCAAGTGTCGGTTCGGGTAGCGTGATGTACGTGTTTAATCTGTTCGAGGGCACTTGCAGCAGACCATTTACCTATCAACAGGCTCGACTTGCCGAAACACTGTCACCTCATATTCGCAGCAGAGGACTGTAGGGGCGTGGTTGATCCGACTGGTCTTCACTCACGGCAAGTGGAGTAACCTGATTTCCAAAAACCTTTGCTCAGTGGAAGAGGGGCCAAAATAAGCGAACACGTGTCTCGTCTCGTCCGTAGATAAGAGATGATGTTTGGTTTGTGGGGCGCTCAACTGCGTGGTTATCAGCGCCCGTACAATTACCCAATCTCTGCTCAGTCCAATTTCGCCACTTTCCTGGATGATGATGAAATGATGAGGACAACACAAACACCCAGTCATCTCGAGGCAGGTGAAAATCCCTGACCCCGCTGGGAATCGAACCCGGAACCCCGTGCTCGGGAAGCGAGAACGCTACCGCGAGACCACGAGCGGCGGACTCGTCCGTAGATACTCGACACTTTCTAAAAAACGACGGTCAAAGTTTTCCAGGTATTTTCTAGGTGATTTTCGTTCCTTTCATCGCTCCAGGTTCCCAGAAGAAATGGTAGTACAGTAACTGGCGTTGCAGCTTTTTTTAAAATTTTGCTTCCAGTGCTCGAAACCCGTTTATTACTGTTATTTTTGTTTTTTATTTGTATAATCATTTTTGTAGAATATGACTATATGAAAGCTTTCCAGTGTTTACTGATACAACATATCCTTATACGCCTACTAATTGTGTGTCAGGTGAGGGAATTAAAAATCCAAAAATAATGAGAAAATTATTTGAAATTGTTTTCGGAGAAATTCCTTTACTATTTCTTTATTCATTACTAGCGGCTTCGGTCAAAAATACCATCATAGCGACCGGGAGAGCGGTGTGCTGACCCCACGCCCCTCATATCAGCATCCTCTCTGAGGATGACACGGCGGTCGGATGGTCCCAGTAGGCCGCTCGTGGCCTGAAGACGGAGTGCTTTATTTCTTTATTTATAATCAATTGCAAGTGCTGCAAAATTATGGCCAACGAGGGAAATCTTCAGCAATGTTAACGAAGTTTCTTCCCCGAGTGAGACTCATGAGATGAAATGTTCCTAGACCAACCTGCCTTCTATGTTTCGAATGTTTTTACGATCGGTGCCATCCAAGGGAATGCACCAAATCTTCCTCGAGAATAAACATATGACAAAAACATAATAATTAACATAAGAACTGATATGCGAATGAAATAACGGAACGCAAGCCTTAAAAAGATTGCAACCCCTCAACACACCATACGCATATAACACGTCATATAATAATTGTATGACAGTGACCCGGCTGTAATTTTACATTTAATGTGACGCTCTTGTAACCCCTAATTTCATAAGGGACATTTGTGTTGTAACCTTCAACGGACACGAGTAGGTAAATGGAGACATTAAAAATAAAATAAAATAAAGATCCACAATAATAGAGTTTTGAAATTAAAAGGCCGTGACGCTAACCAATAAGGCAACACTTCACCAGATAAGATCACGCGCTAAAAGGCAGAAAAAGTAACTCGAAAATACCTCGAAAACTTCTGGCGGAGTATTTTCAGAAACGATAGAGTATCTAAGGGTAAACCGAGACATGTGTTCGCTGCTTTTGACTCCTCCTCCACACAGCGAATTTCCTGGGAAATCTGGCGACGGCACTTGTCCTGTCACCTCGTCAGTTACGGCGTGCGACAGACAGGGTGTATACTCTTTGAGAATTTTCGCGAAAGTTTAGGAGTACCATCAATACTGTCTTGTATAACACTGTGGCCGAGTGATCTGCATTTGTGGTCGCCTGGAACACGGCCCTTACACGTTTCCTTCACTCACCCTTACATCAGGCATAGTGTTCGACAAGAGCACTGCAGCCGCGTACCCAATTTTCGGGCCGTTCAATAGGCTCCCTGTGTGAGAGACAGGGCGAGCAAACTTTGCACAGCTAGGCACAAGTTGCCGAACACCACCCCACCCAATCAGACAGCCAGCTACGCAGCTTGCATAACCACGTGGGCCCCCGTGAGTGAGTGTAGGCTGCGGAGTTAACAGTGTTCGCAGCCTCGATGCCTAGCACTGTGCCGAGGCATATCTGACTGATTTCGTTTCTTAGCCACCTGGAAGAAACCACACGGCTCTTCAGTTGCATCCGCGAGTGTTCGTCCGCGAGAGAGCGAATCAGAATCAACAGCATCGAAGCAAGTGGAAGGGATGTCTGCCACTCGCTCGGTTTCGTCACGCGGGAGTAGTGTTGTAGTTGTGACGTACGTAACCATCATGTTTCCTTAGCGATGTGGTAGTGCCTGCTGCTTGAAACTGAGGATTAGCCTCTGAGTGAAGCCGCGCCTCGCGAAAAGCGAATAATGGGGAACAAGATGTGGTCACGCGGTTTCGCCTCGCGGATGCAGAGCTATAGTTCGTAGCCAGCTTCTCAATCATCAGTGATTTAACTGACTGTAGCTGACAGCCGGTTTTACAACACTGTTGCGCCATGAGACAGATGTCCAATAACAAGTAGCTTTAGTCAGAGTATAATTAAAATAATATTTAATTCTTCTCAACGTTGCTGGTTGTATATGCCACCCAATAGATTTATAAACACACGTAGGATTGAAGTAAATGTCGGACTCAAACACTCATTGAGTAATTTCATACATTCAAATTCATCATCTATGAAACAGCTTTGCACCTTTCATTATGAGACTCATTGTTTCTGATGAAGGCTATGATTCGAGCAAAATATGCCTTCTGTGGTCACTTGAGAGAATATGGGCACACACTTCCAGCTCAGTGTTGTTTCAACTGTTAACGATCAGTGCAATTTTAATAGAATAATTATCAGTTGGTAGCTGCTGTCAGTAAGATTATCATTTCAGCTATACACTTTGCTTTCACTAATCTCACAAGAGACTCAACCGGCAAACCAGTAGTCTCATCTTAACAGGCTGTGAGGAAAATTTCACTCTTGACGTAAAACTGTCAGAAGAAGAAGAATTATGAGTTTTCCAGAAAAACGACCACATATATTTTGCGTTAAATGAAATACTCTCAATCAAAAGAAATTGTTTCGTTCAAAATTTGTGAACCTCTGCTGACATGTTGTCAAAATTACGTGTGTTACGCACAGTGGGTAAATTTTTAAACGTAAGCGTTACGATGTTCAATATTATATGCATAGATAGTGCATAAAATCAAAAGCTTTGGAACAGAAGCGGTGAAGAAATATGTCTGTGGAAAATGATTATTCTAACACAGACAAGTTTCTTGCCCATGTACTAAGGCTTCCTAAACAGCGTAATCTGATAAGTAGAGGAAGCGACCCTAAACAATGTAAATTTGTAACTGGAGGAACCAGTAGGGGTAATAATATCTAGATGACATACAGATTGATATAGGTAGGGAAGACTACAGAAATGATGCTCTGTAGATAAGGGAGTGCTATGAAAGGATCAGTGAGGCAGGGAATGCTGTTTGTAACTAACGACAGATGAGCGTGTAGACGAACTCTGCTGGCACAATACCACGCTGATATTAAAACCGAGTTGTGATATTAGAAATTCTCCTGAGCTAAAGGCACCGAAGCGTTTCAAAGCGTTTTGCAGTAAGACAACAAATTACGCGTCCACCCAGTCTATGAACGGACGATCCTATACTGTTATCATTAAGCAGTGCTCACTTTACACCTAAAAGGAAGAATCAACTCTTATTGCATACACGAAAAGGAATTCAGTACTACACTACTCCGTTACGCAACTAGTAAACCTACTAGTCCGTAATTGGAAACTAGTGATACACAAGATCAATATCACACAATCAAAACTAACCACTGGAAAGAAGAATTATTTAGACCAAATATTCGTAACTATATACACGTCTTACGTAGCTAGTCCAAATCAATGATTATAATGACTATCAAGGGAAAGTTAGAAAGCAATTTAAGAGAAAATACGAAAAATAGGAACTACGCTACACAAAAATATGAAAGACTAATGATTACTGAACATTAGTTCAGTGCATGACCAATTATTACTTAAGATATTGTTGAGCGTGAAAATTTTGCCCATGACACAACTTCAATACAATGAAGTTCAGTAAGAGCACAGATTTTGAAAATACAGCTATATACATATTTATGTGAGTGTGTGTAGGTGTGTAGATATATATATATTCATATAAATATAAGTCAAGATCTAAAACTTAAATATGTAATATGTACCTGTACACACAGACAAGTAGGGATACCCTTCGTCTTGTACACATGCAACTGAAGAGCTATATTTATTACAGAGTAAAAATAGGTATTGATTTGTAATTTATGCACTTAGAACTGCGCCCTTCACTTTTCTGTTACCACATATCAACTTAGTCCTGTACAACACAATTTCTGATCTCCAAAAGAGACTTGTACAATCATATACTCATTTAAATCACATATATCACACAACTGATTTTAGTGACAAAGATAATTAAGTATCTATACAAAGGTCTGAAATGTGTGCGTCACGTTTTACGTCTCTAGTAGGCTCCTCGTTGTTTCCTCGAAGCTGCCATCAACTGTTACCAAACGTGTTGTATCCTCAGGAATCTGTGGAGAGTTTCGGACACGTTTTGTTCATTATAGTACTCCAGGAGCCGATCGACCCATGACACTGTTAAAACGTCAGAAATACACAAATACAAAAGCCAAAAATTGATTTGGAGTACCGACTATGATAAAATCTCTGAAAAAGAGAAAAATAATGCACAACGATCCCAGCTCACGCAGACTCGCTACATTGTTCCAGTAAAAGGTTGTGGCCGTAACGAGGTGCGTAGTAGCATACGCTGTAATGAAGAAAAATAAATATCACTCTAGCAACGATAACTATTCGACGTTTTGTGTCAGATAACAACGAGGAAGAACGAACTTTGTCCTTCGCAATGGTCCGAGAGAGAGAGTACTTCGCACAATTCGTGCGTGTTCCCATACTGTCCACTTCTCGTGACTCTTGCTATAGAATAGATCATGACAAACCTATTTCGTTTACAGAGCTGACATATGACGTACTGGTTCCGACACATACAGAGGTACAATATCGCAAATCCCAGTTCTTAAACGATACCCAAGTACTGGTTATGTGTAATAATGTTGCAAAGAGCAGTGGGAAAATTGGTGAGGCACAGAAAAGTCACTGAGAGAAGCTGAAAAAAGAAGGCATTTGTAATAAGTTTCCAGAACAAGACTCGTAATAGTACATCTAACCATCGGTATCTTGAACGTTCCGACCTCAAAGCAGTTATTGCAGCAATAACGGAAAAGAATTCTCAAGCAACGCTACGTACAACGAGCGGAAAATATTGTAGTTTACGTTACCATAATTCGTGTAGAGTATTACACCTGTAGGGCAATCGACATGACAAACATTCATTACGTTTGGATAGTACGAAAAATTTTCGTTTGATTATTAAAAAAGAAGGAAAGTAAATTGCAGCTTTTAGGTAATAATATTTTGAATCTAACAAGCAGAGGACAGGCTCCGTTTTTGTTAACGACAGAAAGCTTTCGAAGTATGGTCTGATTATTGGTCCCATTGGCAGCAACAAAAAACGATTTTCATGAAAATTGAAATAACATAAGAAATTCTGGTTTCACGAAACTCAATCAAAACTAAGCACAGCATTTAATAGTAGACTTCTTATTAAAATAATTCTGTTGTAGAATGGAAACTGAGATGTCAATTGTGCACGATTGGTATAACGGTAGAGGGAAAAATTATTGTATAAACTTACAAGGGAAGGAGTGAACGTTCGATTTTTCACTTCATATTTTCTTTTCTAGACGTTACACAGTACTGGACCAAAGTGGTGTACTGGACAGGTGTAACTGGGAAGCTACGTTTCTATCTCAGTAATTGAGTTTGCTTCTGCCTTAGAGTAAAAATATCTATGGAGTGAGCATAGAGTTCTGCGCATGTGGCCAGCAACAAACCGAAAGAGTCATGTAGCGTTGGTATCGAACTGTTATCTACATTTTGCTCACAGACGGAAACTTTAATATCACACGTATTGGTTCCATTTTCACACGTTTATGTGTTGATACGGGCATAACAAGGGTGGTGAATTGTTGCTGCTCCAGACGCTACCGCTTTAAGGAGGAAAAGTTTCTTTGGTTAAGTAAGTAACACAGAGGTATAAAGATATTGATCATTCAACGTAGTAACAGACGCTTAATCTGTTCATTAATATCGAGGCACAATATAATGAAGAAATAAAATCGTAGGGGTAACATGTAACTGTAGGGCCTTATATTACCAAGACAAGTGTTAGATAAATTCGGCAGTGTGAGAGTGTGCTGCCAGTCTATCAGTATGTACACGTATTTCGAGCAATGTTAACCTGCATGTTACATTTATTTAATACAATCTGAGTCATTTCCTCTGTATTACACAATTTCGCAAACCATTGTGCTTATTCAGCAGTAGTCAAAGTTACTATAACGCGTTGAGTGCCTAGTTGCGATTAGTATTTTGCTTCACAAAGTACGAAGAAGATCAGAAACTTTGTACCACAAAATAACAACGGAAGAAGTTAGTTCCTAAAAAAATCTCAAATTGAGATAAATCGCTAATTTTCTGAGTGTCGTAACTCCAAACTCAAAGCATTCTAGGGACACTCAAATTTGCGCCGCAGGAAACGGATCTCGTAATGCTGGCGCTGCATAATTAATAAAACAGAGAGTCGTCGATACGACAAAGTTCAGTACGAAATTTAAAAATTTTGCGGTGGCAACCTCTGCTTTTCACATTGAAAAAAAGAAGAAGAAAACAGTAGCATTCAAGCTATGGAATTTGTGGCAAATAAGAGAAATGCCCTAGGGTGTTTTACCCATGTTCCTTCCAAATAAAAGCGAATATTTAAAATTTCTTAGAGTTGGGTGTACAGAATCCAATCTGTGAATACTGGGTTGCTCATGGCGTGACTGAAGGCTGGGGTTCGATTCCAGGCAGGCCAAGGATACTTCGTTCATTAACGGGATGACTGAAATGGGGTGCTGTCAGCCTCGTGATGCCAGTGGAGGCGGTACTGGACCGAAAAGTAGCGGCAAGAGGTCTGCTAACCCGCAAAACGTCTGGGAGCGCTGTGTGCGAATGCCACGGTCCTCCATACCGCGTCCACATGAAACCGTTCGTTGATGTGTGATACGATGGTCCATTGGGCCGGACTGGTTAACCCGAAAACGCCTGGGAGCGCTGTGTGCTAACAGCACGGCCCTCCATACCAAATGAAACCGTTCGCTGATGGGTTATACGGGTGGTCCATCGGGCCGGACTGGTTAGTCTGCGGCCAGGACGGCGATCCTTTTGTGTACTGGGGGGTAACTAAATTCAAAATTAATTAGGGAAATACCTTGCGCCGCCCCACCGGCAGGTGACCTTTTGAATCGCTGAATGCTGATATCAAAAGTTCGGTTCCACGCATCTGAATGCTCACGCCACAGGTATTCCTACTCTATGGCTGCTGGTAGGCTCCTCTTCTCACCTTCCTCGTGAAATACTGCACAGAGGGCGAGGAGACTTACATTTCTCTGAGGAAGACTTCCCCGGTTATACGGCTATCAGAAGGTGCAGCGTTAATTTCTTTAGCAAAATATTGTCACGGAGATGCTACACTGACTGTTGATGTCTATAAAGTCACAGGAATTGTGTTCCATACTCGTTCTCGCTGTCTGCTGTTGGCCATGTGTCGATGAAAACCCTAGACTGAAAGAAAAACAGTTTCTAGTTGCCAGTGTCGGAGACGATAGCGAAAACGGTGAGGAGAAAGAACTGAAGACAGCCAGACTGTACGTCACAGGGCAGGGGGCGGCCGCCAGGGTGGGTTCGTGGGCCGGCGCCGCGGTCACACGTAGGCTGCGTTGTCCTTGCGCTGGGCAGACTTGGCGGCGCGCGTGGCGAAGGTTCCTAGCGAGCAGACGAGCTGCGCCAGCGCCTGCCAGATGGACGTGCGCTGCTGCTGCTGTTGGTGGAGGCGGGACGGGCGCTGGCGAGGCCCGGGGGCGGCGCCGTGCGGCGACGGGGGCGACGGCGACAGGTGCAGCAGGCGGGGCGGCGCCTCCCCGGGCACGCCGGAGCCCGCGGCGCCGCCCCCGTGGCCGGCGGGTGGCGGCGTCAGCTGCACCTCGCGCGGCGCCAGGCTGCGCGGCAGGGCCCGCGGCGCGCGCCGCCGCTGCGCCTCCCACACCTGCGGGCACGAGCGCAGCCCGGCGGCAGTAAGGCAACGTGACGCTGACTGCTCTCTAAGTCTCCCCCTGTGTTGCAATTTAAAGTCTTAAAAACATTTTTTACAGACCACTATTATTTATTTATGTACTCTGATCAGATTAGGGCTTTCGGGCCCTCTTTTATATCGTGCCAGATACCTATGAAATAACAACAATTTTAACGTGCAAACAGTCGTAAAATGTTTTGAATATATATAGACACAATGTGAATACATTATACCGTGTGGGAACTATTAAATTTAATACTTTGCAAAAACAGACATAATGTATGATAGGATAGCCGCAATCAGTGATTTT
The DNA here is from genome assembly GCF_023864275.1 of Schistocerca cancellata. Classification (NCBI taxonomy): domain Eukaryota; kingdom Metazoa; phylum Arthropoda; class Insecta; order Orthoptera; family Acrididae; genus Schistocerca; species Schistocerca cancellata. The sequence goes on from NC_064631.1 coordinate 444,433,762, forward strand.
ACAATTTTATTTACCGAACTATCAGTTTAATAAGTCATAGCTGCAAAATACTAACGCGAATTCTTTACAGAAGAATGGAAAAACTGGTTGAAGCCGACATTGGGGAAGGTCAGTTTGGATTCCATAGAAATGTTGGAACATGTGAGGCAATACTGACCCTACGACTTATCTTAGAAGAAAGATTTAGGAAAGGCAAACCTATGTTTCTAGCATTTGTAGACATAGAGAAAGCTTTTCAAAATGTTGACTGGAATACTCTCTTTCATATTCTGAAGGTGGCAGGGGTAAAATACAATGAGCGAAAGGCTATTTAAAATTTGTACAGAAACCAGATGGCAGTTATAAGAGTCGTAGGACATGAAAGGGAAGCAGTGATTGGGAAGGGAGTGAGACAGGGTTGTAGACTCCTCCGATGCTATTCAGTCTGTATATTGAGCAAGCAGTAAATGAAACAAAAGAAAAACGCGGAGTAGATATTAAAATCCATGGAGAAGAAATAAAAACTTTGAGGTTCGCCGATGACGTTGTAATTCAGTCAGAGACAGCAAAGGACTTGGAAAAGCAGTTGAACGGAATGGACAGTGTCTTGAAAGGAGGATATAAGATGAACACCTACAAAAGCAAAACGAGGACAATGGAATGTAGTAGAATTAAGTCGGGTGATGCTGAGGGAATCAGATTAGGAAATGAGACACTTAAAGTAGTAAAGGAGTTTTGCTATTTGGGGAGAAAAATAACTGATGATGGTCGAAGTAGCGAGGATATAAAATGTAGACTGGCAATGGCAAGGAATGCGTTTCTGAAGAAGAGAAATTTGTTAACATCGAGTATTGATTTAATGTCAGGAAGTCATTTCTGGAAGTATTTGTATGGAGTGTAGCCATGTATGGAAGTGAAACATGGACGATAAATAGTTTAGACAAGAAGAGAATAGAAATGTGGTGCTACAGAGGAATGCTGAAGATTAGATGGGTGGATCACATAACTAATGAGGAGGTATTGAATAGAATTGGGGAGAAGAGGAGCTTGTGGCACAACTTGACTAGAAGAAGGGATCGGTTGGTAGGACATGTTCTGAGGCATCAAGGGATCACCAATTTAGTACTGGAGGGCAGCGTGGAGGGTAAAAATCGTAGAGGGAGACCAAGAGATGAATACACTAAGCAGATTCAGAAGGATGTAGGCTGCAGTAGGTACTGGGAGATGAAGAAGCTTGCACAGGATAGGGTACACGGAGAGCTGCATCAAACCAGTCTCAGGACTGAAGACCACAACAACAACAACTTATAATCCGTCTTGATTGCAAAATATCATATCTGAAGATGGTTCTAGAGGAACCGAGTCCGGTCATATGAATAAGCGTTTTGCAATCAAGACGGATTTAAGTAAAATTTAATACTGACAGTCGTCTGCTTCTACTACTGCTGCTGTCACTATTAATGATAACTGTACTGGCGTAAGCTGTCGCCAGCACACCGATCGGCAAGATCGATTAGTTGGCGCAGCTTCAAGTGAGCCTATCATGAGAGAGGACAGAGGCACACCCACAACAACAGGCCACCAACGCCCTCTCCGCAGCATGTATTTCGGCAGCCGCCGTTGACCGGAGGGGCTCACTCTCTCACTCACTCAGTCATCTAGTTTCGCGACTGTCAGTTTATGCGCGGAACGGGTTTAGTTTGTCATTGGCTACTACAGTACATAGCGACCAGATCAGTGACTATAGCGCGACTAGTTTTACTGTCATTACAGCAGTCTGCAAGAGGACTGTTACTGATGAGCTTGTACCACAAAATATGGACCCTATTTAAGTTCAAATGGTTCAAATGGCTCTGAGCACTATGGGACTTAACGTCTGAGGTCATCAGTCCCCTAGAACTTAGAACTACTTAAACCTAACTAACCTAAGGAGATCAAACACATCCATGCCCGAGGCAAGATTCGAACCTGCGGCCGTGGCGATCACGCGGGTTCAGCCTGTAGCGCCAAGAACAGCTCGGCCACTCCGGCCGGCTCAAGGTAAGTAACAGCTTCCTATTCATGTAAATAAAGAACCATATCAATCCGCGTGTGCATTTGTATTGTAGAAAGAAGATATCGGCCACCCATAATGACATCCTCTCTCTTGCTTCCTTGCGGTACAAGACTGTAATAATGATAACAATGATAATAATAATAACACTGGCAATAACAGTAATAATGAAAGCGACAGAGATAAAAAGAATTTATAGTTGCGCAAAATTTATAGTTTCTCATACAGTGGGCTCTGAGCAAGAGAAATTTAAGTGGACTGCACCAGATAAAAGCACTGACAAATGAGGAAGAAATGAGAAAGAAACCTCAAGAGACACGACATAAAGTCTGTTTTAAAGCCAGGAGGAAAATTAAGGAATTTCTTGCATTCGGTCAAAGACGATCTTATTCTTACGAAACGTGGCTAAGATCCCAAACCAATGTGGGAAATTTTATATTGGGCAGGCGCGACGAATCGTACAAGGACATTGTGTTGGACACCGTCGTCGTACACACCTGGAGCAGCCTGATAAATCAGCGGTAGGAGAACATTACCTGCATACGGGGCATAGCACGTTTTACGAGAAGACAGATACGATCCCCTGCGTCATCCTGCGTTTTTAAAGAGGCCATAAAGACCCCCCCTTACGGCGGATAATATAATCAACGGAGATGCAGGTTTCCGACAAAGCGCCGCATCGAATCCCGCACTGGCTGCCATAAAATTAAAATAGGAGGAATAAGATCTTCCAGTACGTGACTCGATGCAGCGCAATGCTTTTAACAGGAGCGTCCTGCAGCACAGTCATTCCCAACAGCGCACGCACGGGATCCCTTTTAGTGGCTTCTTCCGGCAGGGGGCACTAAGAGCATCGCTTTCTCCAACTCCGAGCGTCTTCCCGTGCCTGCGTATTGCCTGGTCTTAGCCTGATATATTTTAACGCCGCCGCGCGATTATCATCAGTCCCGTCTTGCAGCAGTGACAACAGAAACAACCACCACCTGAAGACACCGAACAGTTGTATCGACAACATATCGTGGGATTTTCACTATATGATATGGCGACAAAAACCAGAGAAGTCTATTCGCTACAGATCCTTCGGGAACGCATGAAAATTCACATCATGGACATCTAATTCGGAATATGGATTTAACGGGGTAACGATTGCTTACGGGAACAAAGGTAGACGTTACTGTCGCTTCAGTAGATATGCCATTAACTGTGTTTTGAGACTGGAGATGTTATTCAGTCTGCCTTACATACCGATTACAGAACATGTCTTGACTGTAATTGGCCAGCAGCTGTCCATCATGGTTCTATTAGCAATCGCTGTTGATGGTTTTGTATGATCCATTGCATGATGTGGGCAGATTTATCGGAGAATACCCAAAGTCCCTTTAGTTTAGAGGTCTAGACTGCAGCACATTATGAGATTCATGTCATACTAACTCACATTTGTATCTTCGTGAATACCCTGAAGTTCACAATTAAGTGGCTCCCGACGTCATACAATCGTGTAACTGTGCGCACTTCTAGTCATTTATATTTACTACTATTAATGAAATAAAGTTCATCTCACGAGTGTGTCCTTCTCCATGTTGTAAATTTCATAAACTTGAATGTGTTCAGCTGCTGACAGGAGATGGTTAGATGTGACACGAAGACACATTACATTTGTAACGATGTTAATGACTAGGTTTAAGGACTGACGTAATAGCCCAATACTGGGTACAAATATGTTTATGGATGTAAATAAAATTATAGATAATGTTTTAGCTGTTCAGTCAGAACGTCTATTATCCTTCAAGAACAGAATTGCGTTGAGCATGAGAATCTTAGAATTAACATTTATTAACTATACTGACAATAAAAAATGGCAGGAGCACAAAGGAAACAGCGGAGGGACATAAGAACTTTACGATATACGAGGCGTGCTTTTTAAGTAAGGTCCGTTTGAACGTAAGTACACAACGAAAGGTTATTTCAAAAAAGAAAATTTATTTTCAGAAAGTACATACTTCACTCTATTTTTCGACATAGGTACAAAGTTTGTTCAAACAGGGATCATACCTCTCAACCAATTTTAAAATACCCTCTTCATAAAAACTTGCCGCCTGCTCCGATAACCAAGAGTTCACTACGGTTTTCACGTCGTCGTCACCATTGAAACTGTTGCCACTAATGTGGTGTCTGAGGTGGAGGAACAGATTGTAATCGTTCGACGCAAAATCAGGACTGTAGGGTGGGTGGTTTAAGTCTTCCCAGCCGAAACTGTCCAATAAATCGCGGGTCTGACCTGCAGTGTGAGGTCTTGCATTGTCATGGAGAAGGACAATTCCCTTTGTCAGCATGCCGCGTCTTTTGTTTTTAATCGCCCTGCGTAACTTTCGCAGGGTTTGGCAGTATGCTTCAGCATTAATAGTGGTTCCTCGTTGCATGAAGTCGACCAACAAAACACCGTGCCTATCCCAAAACACCGACGCCATGATCTTGTGCTGGGACAGAGTCTGTTTGGCCTTCACCTTTACAGACGAGTGTGTATGTCTCCTTTCCATGCTCTGTTGCTTCGATTCGGGCGTGATACGCGTAACCCATGTTTCGTCTCCAGTTACGTTCTGACTCAAGAAGCCGTCACCTTCTTCGTGATAACGAGACAAAAACTTCATCGCAAACTCAAATAATTGGTTTTTGTGGTCCTCTGTTAGGATTTTCGGGACCCAACGGGAGCAGTTTCCTAAACTTCAGGCGTTCGGAAACAATGCTGTAAAACACTGATCTCGACGCGTCGGGAAATTCGTTTGAGAGACCTGTTATTGTGAAGCGCCTTTTCTCACGAATCCTCGCTTCAACTGAAGCCATCAAATCGTCTGTAATCAAAGAAGGGCGACCGGAGCGGTCCTTATCGTGGACGTTGTCACAGCTATCTTTGAATTCTCGTAACCACTTACGCACTTTGCTTTCACTCATAACAGTATCACTGTACACTTCACAAATCTGTCGATGAATTTCTGAGGCAGACAGGTTCGTTGCTGACAAAAACCGTATCTCCGAGCGAACCTCACACGCGACGGGCTAGTTGATAGTCTTAAACAATTTGAAAGCACAGAACAGAACCAACAGGTTCGCTACAAAGCTGAAACTGAGCACAGTTGTTCCCGAGGCATGCCGGTACACGATCCACGACCTCGTTGCTCGACACTACTAGTGTCTACAGCAAAACGGACCTTACTTAAAAAAACACGCCTCGTACCTGACGTGCATTTTCCTTCCTGCTGCATCTCGTGGCATATATATATATATATATATATATATATATATATATATATATATATATATATATATATATATTGGCCACGACGTCTTGGTAGATTATTGTTGCAGTGTCTGTGTGTTTATGGGTTGCATTTTTTCATATGACTTGTCAAGCCAATGGCAGCACGGCATCTCTTGCCGCAATTGCCACAAGTGTATCTGGCTGCTGAGGCAGGAGCAGTGGTAGAATTGCGAAGCTTTTTCTGCCTTAATCAGTCTAACAAGCCTTCATCATGCTTCGACATTCCAGAAGATATATCATCACGCCATTCTGGTCTCATGCTAGCCCGTGCCTCCCATCTGTTTGTGTCGATTCCAAAGCTCTCAATATCTCGTTTACAGGAGTCCTTGAACCGCAATACAGGACGTCCTACAGGTCTTTTGGCTATGGAGATCTCTCCAAACATCACCTCACGTGGTAATCTGTCAGGATCCATACGGTGGACGTGTCCCAGCCAGCGGAGTCGTCTCTGCTTCAAGATAGCTGAAATACTGTTGCAGTTAGTTTTAGATAGCACTGCTTCGTTGGTCACTCGGTCCTTCCACATTACTCCGAGGATGGATCTCAGGCACCGCATGTGGAAAGCATTAAGGCGACGTTATTGTTTGGCATAGGTAGTCCATGTTTCCGATGCATACAAAAGGATGCTGAGGACGCAAGTTTGATATACAAGAATTTTGGTGGTCAAAGAGAGTTTGTTGTTTTTCCAAACACGTGTAGAGAGTTTGCCAAAAGTTGTCGCAGCTCTTCCAATGCGAGCATCAATTTCCTTGTCAACAGACATGTTTGATTCTATAGTAGATCCAATATAGCAGAAGCTATATACGACTTTCAGAGTAATGCCATCTAGTGTGATATTCGGCTTTGTTTTAGTACCCTGAACCATAATTACGGTCTTACTGTTCGTTACACTCATCGAGAATAGGTGGCATGAGTTACTAAATCTTGATACCAGCTCTTGCAGCTCTTCTGCGGAGTTCGCAACAATTGCCGCATCATCAGCACACAGGAGTTCACGAGCGACTATCTCGTAGCGCTTTGTCTTACTCTTCAGAAGACTGACATTGGAAAGCCTTCCATCTTTCCTAGTATGCAGATGTACTCCAACATTGCAATTCTCGAAAGGCACTTGGAGCAGACCCGAGAGGAAAATTCCAAAAAGTGTAGGTGCCAACACACAGCCTTGTCTTACGCCACAGTTCATACTGAATGGTTTGGATGTACTGCCATCGAAGATTATAGAGCCACGCATATTGTCATGAAAAGATCTTATTAAAGACAGCAAAGTTGGGGGACATCCAAGTTTTTCCAATATGCTGTAGAGTCCCTCCCTGCTGACGGTGTCAAATGCTTTGTTGAGGTCAACAAAAGCCACATATAATGGCACTCTGGGTTAGCGGGACTTCTCTTGTAGTTGGCGCAAGGTAATATCATGTCACTTGTGGGTCTGCCAGTTCGAAATCCACACTGTGACTCAGGGTAGATCCGAGCAGCCAAGGTTTCCAGTCTCTTCAATATTTTCCTTGCATACGCCTTTCCAGCAATGCTCAAGAGAGATATTCCTCTATAGTTGTTACAATTACCCCTGTCGCCTTTTCCCTTATAGATTGTTACTATATTTGCATCTCGCATGTCTTGAGGTACTGTGCCTTCTTCCCAGCACTGCAGTAGGATTTGATACAATATCGGCAAAACGCAGCCAAGTTTGATGATTTATGCTGGTAAGTTACCACGGCCTGTACTCTTGCCTAGCTTTAGACTTTTAATAACACTCATTTAATTAAATACTATAATTCAAGACTGAACGAAATCAGTCTATAGGTTCCAGTGAAAGAAACCAAATCTTGTGTAATGGTCCGTAGTTCATATTCAAATAGTTCTATACATTGTCACTGTAGACAGACTAGAATATAGCTCCAACTGGCCTAAGACTCACAGATTTATATATCCACATATAAATGCGTTGGTAAAGAGTCACCCATTGACATCATAAGTGCAACGGGTGCCAGCATTTTCATCGCAGATGCTGAACTGTAGTGTGGAGCTACGAGGAACAGTCTCTACTCGGTTATCGAATGAGCCTGGTGTTATCCTGTCGATGCGTGTTGGTGAGCCTAATAGCCTTCCCACTAATCCAACGTAAGGGGATTCCAGTAATTGATCTGGACGCTTGGAAAGAGAATCAAGGGATTCAAAGCTCGCAGCAGAGGTGAAACAGCGCTGATTATTCTGCCTTCCGCTAGAAATTTTACAGCCTCCACCTCTTTTGTGAGGGAAGTAGGCTATTGGCGTATATGATTTCCATCTTGCCTTAATTTATGTTGTGTTATAAATCATTATCTTGAAGAACTGTTTGCGACCGGCTACTCATTATCATTTTATGATACGTAGTCGTACAATATTGACACTGTTGTTATTATAAATGTGTCAACTTGATCTTCTGTTAGTAGCTAATAGTATGTCGAGAATTTCAACAATAGCAAGTCAAGATGAGCTACATTGGTGAGTTGTATTTCACAAATGCTTCTGTCATCTACAGCATTTTATCGCTGAGCCTAACTATGGTATTCAGGTGCTAATACGAATGTGCGTTTCTACGTGACTCGGTTTCAGCTTTTATTTAAACTGATGGGTTATCAGAGTCAGTGATACGATTTGATTTCGTAAACTTTCTCAGCTACGTAACGAAGAAAATGTTTTTGGGATGAGGTAGGATATTTAGGCGACTGTTTAGCAGAAATCTTAAAGTCTTAAAAAGCACAATTGTGAATACTCTGAATCATTTCCAAGACGTAATACGGTTAGTAGAAACAAAGAGCATTGGCTAATAGAATCTGAAGCCGAGATTTGTGTTTGCTTTGGCATACTTCAGTGTTAAACATTTAATTTTCATCCTGTAACTATGAAAATTAAAATTACAGTGCGATGTCTAGTGACAGTTATTTACTATACATAGAGTAAATGTTCAAGTTGCCAATTAATTGATGTCACAGGCGTCCACATTACTTACTACAGACAGGTACAATGTGAAAGAATTTGATAATAACGTATATTGGATTTGGTGACCGATAGGACAGGATGAATTTGTATGCAGCAACAAGTCTGTCGAAGAATTTTATCGGTCTAGTTATGAAAGCTTATATCTACATTTGGAGAAATTTGACCCAGTGTGTGTGTGTGTGTGTGTGTGTGTGTGTGTGTGTGTGTGTGTGTGTTGGGATGGGGGAGATGGAGGGGAGTGGGAGGGGAGTGCATCCCTCTACACCGTTCCTACTGACTGGCCACCGTCGTGACTGATAGAGGATGCCGACCTGCAGGGCCTTCCTCTGGTGAAGGGCCAACCCGCTGACTGTAAGCTGCCTACTCCTATTTGCTGGGTGAATGCGTGAGTGCCGCCTCCCAGGCTGTATTTGTACCGCCTACCAGGCTGTACGCTGCGTGCTTTGAGAGAACCCTGGGCTTCTGCCTTCACGACAGCCTCCATCCGGAAGATGCTATGGGTAAGTCTAAGTGCGAGTCCCTCTTCGAGAGATCTGAGGCCATCGGGTCCACAAAGGTGGGTCCGTTGACCACCTCAGCGGCTGTCGCTATCGCATCCTGCGCCTCCTTGCTGCCAGGAAGTGGGCCTGACTTGCGCAGAGCAAAGTGAGCCGCTGTTACTACAGCACCCCTCGCCGACGCCTGAGCGAGCAGCTCGGCACGCTTTCTGAGCGCCGGACAAGACAATATTCATTGAAGTAATCACATAAATAAAATGTTATTATGGATACTGTTGTTTGACTGAAGCCTTCGGGCGTAACACACGAACACTCACCAGCCCTCTGAGCTCGGCCTCCGACACTTGTAGCGCCATTGCCTCATCTGTCCAACTTCGACAGCCACTGCTCTCCTTACACGAAGGAGTGACCGTTGCAGCTCGATGGAAATTCGGCGAGCTTGATGTTACTCGATGTTTTGAAGTAGAGGTTGCGTCACAACAGACCTAAGGAGCTTACACATTCAGTTCATCACCATCTTTGGACTTTGGACTTTCGAAACATTGGTATGACGACTATGGGAGAACCCTATCGACTAATCCCAAATGAATTTGGCTTCAGTGCATTGACTGCAAAGCGAGATAGCGACGGGATGTAGTCAGAACAACAGAATGGCCAGAAGGATAGGTGCAAGTCATTCCAGAAGAACTGAAACACGGGAAGGTCATAAAAGTTTCCTAACACCTCTGCAGCGTAGACATATGACAAAAGCTGAATACAGGGCACTAGCTTAGAGTTAGAGGGTAGTCAAGAACGATAAGGAACTGTTTACTGGGAGATGGGTAGAGATCTCGAGCTGCCGTGAGTCGTTTACCACAAACACTATACCACAGACAACAGAGACTTCCATAACCAGAATCAATTGGGATATCGAGTGGCATTCTCTGGAGTTCAGCGATGAGTGCTGATTATTTCTGTGGCGGTGTGACGCCAACGTGTCTTTAGACCACCTTGAGAAAGGTTGGTAGAAGCAGGGATTCATGAGGCCTAAGCATCAACTCCTCGACTAATGGTATAGGTAGCTATTAGACAGGACAACATAACTGATTTGTTAACTGTTCAAAGAAGGCTGAAAACTCGCCAGTATGTGGCAAGAATGGTAGATCCTGTTGTCACCCCTTCACACACTCTTGAGCAGTGCACTAAATGGCATATCCCAACAGTATAATGCAAAACACGCACTGCATTTCGCATTACAAAAGTCTTGAAGAATATAAGGATTCTTCATTGGCCTGCCTAGTCCTACCATTTGTCACCCATGTAGCATATGTGGGACGTGATGGGAAGATGTACAGTTTCATACTAGATTCCAGGCAGCAGTTTTCCTAAACAGACAATGCATACCTTTCAAGCAGGGCAATACAATCTTCAGAATGATTTAGAAAAATGTTTCCTCCAAAGCGACAGAGAATAGAACACTACAGGTTTATTATAAATGACTGAAACGATTTCATAAATTCACTGTAACTACAGTAATTGATATTTTGTCAATAAACTCAACACCAATATAGAAAAACTGAAAAAGAAATGTATTGTTGCAGCCGCACTTCAGATTTTAGCCACGAGAACGCAGCAGTGAGCAGTTAGGCAACATAGCGGCAGGCGCCGAGAAAGTGTATGATTTTCGCGAAATGTGTTCACACCATTCAACCGAAACAGTGCTACGACGCATCAAAGGGAAGTTCAACCAAGATTTACCACTTACGAGTTACATTCGGCGATATTACGGGCAGTTTAAAGCTACAGGATGTCTCTGGAAGGTCAAATCAATGGGTCAGCCTGCAGTTTTTATCTTCTGCAAAAAGACCGTTACAGCACACGTATATCTGGACATGCTTGTAAATTGGTTCATGGCTGAACTGAAGGCTGACAGCATTACTTCATCTACCAACAGGATGGTTCCACACCACTTCCACCGTGATGTTCCTGAATCCTTAAACAGGAAGCTGGGAATCCGATGGATCTGTCGTGGTGGGGTTGATGATCAGCAATTTATGTCATAGCCTCCACGCCCTTCCGGCCTAATCTTTTGAGATCTTTTTGTATGGCGTTATGGGAAAGATTCAGTGTTTACACCTCCTCCACCAACAAACCAACCAGAACTGCGAACTCGTGTCAACAGTGCTTCTGAACAGATTGATAGGGATATGCTGCGGCGAACGCTGAAAAACCTTCATTATCGACTTGATATCTAAAGATTAAGTAGTGTAAACATATGGAGCATTTGTAATATGTAAGAAAAACCTGTCTTAGTTTTTCTATGTGACCTGTGACAATATGTCAAATAATAAAGCTACAGCAAATCTATGGAATTGTTCCGATAATTTATAACAACCCTGTATATTCATATCCGTGCGAATCACGCCTCTTCCTGATGTCGATAGACATGAGTTCCGATTGGTCATACGCACACTCAAACTTTGGGGACAATTTCCTCACACGAAGGAAAAAGGCTCATATTAAGTCCAAAAATCCTTCGTATTCGAGTTATTGATAAAAGTTTACAGTTTACTAGATTGGGGCTCATTAACACATAAACTCGTAACGAATGTTCGAAATGTCCTCCAGTTGATTCTAAACCTGCATGCACTCGTAGAATTATGGACTGTCACACTCTTTGAAATACTCCCTGGTGATTTCCAATGACTTTGAAGGCTTCTGTGATACGTCTATGAAGAGTTCCTCCATCCACGTGGCCTGCTGCATGGACCAATTGTTTAAGGTGACCCAAGAAATAATAATAGACAGCACTGAATTTGGGGAAAGATGGAGGCCGTGCAACTGTTCTTCCATTACCTAACCATCTGTCATGATGTGTACCAGCCAGTGTGCCTCGACCATTGAAATACGCTGCGGCCCCATCACGCATAAACCACAAGTTCTTCTTATTTGCACGTGCACATCTCTAATAGGTCTCAGAGCGTGTTCTGAATGAAGCCCTGTAGGTAGCACCAGTGAGACGTGCTGCGAGAACGTATGGTCCTAGCAGACAGTCACCTACAGTTTCAGCCCACGCATTAATCTTAAACTGATGCTGATGTCTAGTCTCTACTCTAGCTTAAGGACCGTGATCGGCCTGTATGTGTTGGGTGTGGAAATTTGTTACTATCTCTCCTGTAAACGTCACCACGTCTGTAAGTGAGACTAAAGAGACAAACAATGGGTTTTCAGTTCGTGCAACAAGTCATCGGCAGAAGTTCTCCCGTAGTGAGTGACTGGCAGGCATAATGCAAAGCGCATGAAACGGGTACTTCCGTTGTTGCACTTTGGTGATCTGCGACATGCAAGAGCCACTTGTCTTACTCTGAGACCTTTCTCGTCTTCGACAGCACTTACAACATGCTCTTCCTGGTCAAACGTATGAACAACATAATTATGGTCTTCCTCGGTCAATAGCCTGTGGTGCTACGGATCCTCTCTCTGCATCGCGACGGTACACAGTGCAAAACGTTTGAATGACTTGGCTGTCTTCGGCCTGGAAACGCGTCTGATTCAATCGTGCAGGTTCGTGTCGATTACTATTCCCGCGGCCGCATATGAATATCAATTCCGCCTACTTGTGACATGAATATCATGCCATGTCTGAACGGACCACTTTCAGTTAACTCACTGCCTGCATTACATATACACAACGGACACGTTGAAGACAGACGAACGACGAATACAAACGAGTATCCCTATCTACAATACAATGAATCAAACGGGTATATTGATAAGGGAAGTTGTTGGTCTGCACCTGGAAAACCGTTGAACGTCAACCTTCATTAACTACTCAAAACGAAGTATTTTCGGACATACATTTATATGACTTTTTTCTTTTTTTGTCGTAAGGAACTTGTCCCTAAAGTTAGTAAAAGGATTTTTGAAACACCCTGTAACTTTCGATATCCGTTGAATTTTTTTCAAAATTTTTGATAAACGGCGAACTGGTTCTTCGCGGTGTAACACTTTCCACCTATGTCAGTCTATTACTGTGATAGGACTTTCATTCTGGATTACTGCTGCAATAGTGTGTCGTGTTCTACGCATAGCGACTGTAGAAACAACCACACAAATATGACTTTTACAATTTTTGTCAGTGGGTAAATGTACAAGTGGGGTACTTCAGAATGGTGTAGAATCAAAAGTAGAAGAAGTATTAATTTACAGCATTGGACGATGAATATCTCACACATTACAAGGAAGAGTGTACTGCCATCGTTCGTCTAACGGAACATGAGCTGCTTTAGAGCTTTGATGGCATTGCAAGTCGGGGGGTGGGGGGGGGGGGGGGTGGGGGGTGGGGGGTGGAGGGGGTTGAGTAAAACATCATAATGCGTACAGAAAAACTATATACTTCTCGGAAGATCATGTACGAGATACGAAGCCACTTATCTTCAAGAGGAAAACTGAGACTACTTTCATCCTGCCAATATGAACTGCGACGTCGGAGACTACCACCAGGAACCAGCCTACCTGCTGGTGATGTTCACTTAACTGCTTTATCGAGTGAGGTAGTGAGTAACTGTCAAAGCTATGAGGTGCACTTTGTTGTCTCAGCTGCCACCGGGAACAGTGGGTGGACTACTGGTATGCTCCTCATTCGGTTACACGACATGATTGGAATATACAGAAAAAGCTTCTTTTTACAAACATATTACCGCTCACTCTTTTGGAGTCCCCTTACACTCCAAGCAACTTGAAAGTCTCTTCGGGTTTGCTGCCGGATCCTAAAATCAACTTGACTCGATATTTCGGCGATCCAACTGGTCGCCATCTTCAGGAAAAGCTGCTTCTGCTGATGAGTCCCGCTGAGAACTGACGCAAGACTGCAATTCGACGTCCTATACAGGTCACCGTTCAGTACACGGTGCATGCGCCGCCCATCACGTTTTCTGGCTTCCAAAATAGGGAGTTGGCGCCGCCCTTAGTGAAACACTGCTGGCAACGATATATCGCAATCAAGGCCGCACCGAAGAATGTTCAGTTTTGATGCGAGATAATACAGGATTCCACGTTTTGCTAAGAGGAAACCCATTGCCTCTGTTGATTAAATTATCAGCCAACCTAATTTCAATCCCCTCTTTATAGACACTATTCCAAAAACCGGAAATGTTGGCAATCACAACAGTTTCCTCAAATTTCATTTTGTGTCCCTCATTTACGTAGTGTTCCGCTACGGCCGATTTTTCCGACTGGTGTAGCCTCGTGTGACGGCGATGTTCCACACACCTGTCATTCACTGTGCGAATAGAACGGCCAACGTAAGCTTTCCCACATTGACGCGGGATTTTGTACACCACGGGTTTCCTAAGCCCCAAATCATCCTTCACAGAGCCGAGCAGAGCCCTAATCTTAGAAGGTGGACGGAACACACTCTTGATGTTAAAATTCCTTACAATTCGTCCAATCTTAAACGATAAGCCTCCAGCATAAGGAAGAAAGGCCACAGATCTATATTCCTCTTGGAACACCTCCGGAGACGGTCCAAATTCCATAGCCCGACGAATCTGTTTCTCGGTGCATTCATTTTCCTTAAAAACAGTCATCAAATGCTCAAGTTCTTGGGTTAAGCTGTCTGCGTCGGAAATGGCATATGCTCTCCGTACCAAAGTTATAAGGACGCCACTACGTTGGTGTGGTGGATGACAACTCTTAGGGTGCAGGTACAAATCTGTGTGTGTCGGCTTTCGGTGAACACTGTGTCCCAAAGTTCCATCTGTTTTTTTATAAACCATTACGTCTAAAAATGGAAGCATCCCATCATTTTCGACCTCCATAGTAAATTTTATTCGGGGATGAAGACAGTTGAAGTGGTCCAAAAATCTGTTAAGAGCATCACGTCCATGCGGCCATACGAAGAAGGTATCGTCCACGTATCTCCAGAAGCACGTTGATTGCAAAGCTGAAGTCCTCCATAAATAAATTGGCGACTATGGGTGACAAAGGACTACCCATAGCCACTCCGTCATTCTGTTCAAAAATGTTACTGTTAAATAAAAAATACGTGGAGGTCAGCACATGACGACAAAGGTTCACCAGCTCTTCATCCAGTTTTTCACTGATCAAACTAAGGTTCGAATCCTGTCTCGGGCATGGATGTTTGTGATGTCCATAGGTTAGTTTCGTTTAATTAGTTCTAAGTTCTAGGTGACTGATGGCCTCAGAAGTTAAGTCACATAGTGCTCAGAGACATTTGAACCATTTGAGCCATCAAACTAAGGGACTCTTCCAGAGGAACTCGTGTAAATAGGGATACCACATCGAAACTCACTAGCAGATCTAAAGGACTCAACTTCAAAGATCCCAATCTTCGAATAAAATCTACCGAACTGGATATATGGTGTTCACATTTGCCAACAAATGGACTGAGAGCAGATGATAAATAATTTGCCAGGTTATAAGTCGGTGCACCCAAATTACTAACAATAGGGCGTAGAGGAACCCCCTCCTTATGCAACTTAGGCAGACCATACAACCTAGGCGGAACGGCAGCACCAGGATGAAGTTTCTTACGTAAATCATCTGACAACGAACTCTTTTTCAACAGTGAAAGTGTCTTACGTTTGATCCTTTCTGTGGGGTCATTAGATAGTCTTCTGAACGCCGGGTCGTTGAGAAGTAAATCCATTTTTAGGATATAATCATCCCGCGTCATTACAACCGTGGCATTCCCCTTGTCAGCTGGCAAAACTACTACTTCGTCATCATTCTTAAGGGAACGAATGGCTGCTCTCTCTGCGGAAGAGATGTTATTACGTCGGGCTCGACCACCGCGGGATGTGTGCGACACTTCTTGCCTTATTTCCTCTGCTTGATCCTCGGGCAGGCTGTGTACTGCTGGTTCTACAGAGCATATGAACTCTGTGATAGGAAGTCTCTTGGGAGTGGGCGAAAAATTTAAACCTTTCTCCAATATCGACACTGTGGGCCCATCCAACGCCTTGTTAGAGAGATTAATCACAGTACAGTCGTCGTAACTGCCGCCTGCTTCACGTCTGCTGTGCAGCGAGCTACCTTAATTTAAGTATTAACTGTATTTTTCTTACTTGTCACTTCTTCTTCCGTGTGAATTTGCTTTTAGGAAGCTTTAATTTTCGAGTGCTAGTAATAGTGTTCCATAGATTTCGTGTTTGTTTTGAATACAGTCAGAGAGAGTCCCTTTAGTCAGCCATAGTCAGTGTCAGTGTCGTCGTAACTGCCGCCTGCTTCACGTCTGCTGTGCAGCGAGCTACCTTAATTTAAGTATTAACTGTATTTTTCTTACTTGTCACTTCTTCTTCCGTGTGAATTTGCTTTTAGGAATCTTTAATTTTCGAGTGCTAGTAATAGTGTTCCATAGATTTCGTGTTTGTTTTGAATACAGTCAGAGAGAGTCCCTGTAGTCAACCATAGTGCCAGTAGTGCTAGTGTTTGTTTTCAATACAGACCAGAGACAGGTAGTGCTATTTTCATTGTTTTCTACAAGAAGTGGCTAGCAACCACAGTTTAGTGAATAAGCAGCCGCCTTTAGTGAATTAGCAGTCTAGTTAAAAGTTGATTAACTCTCGTCAGTAAATTGATTCCTTAGGATGGATAGGATGTGTGACTGCTGTGTACGGACGCAGGAGGAGCTGGCCACTGTTCGCGAACAGCTGAGCGTGTTGATGGCCGCGGTCAGCCGTCTTCAGGCTGCTGCCTCGGAGTGTAGCGGCAGTGGGGAGTCTGGTGCGTCGCAAGGTACACCCCAGGTGTTACATGCTTCACCCACTGTCCCTGCTGTCGAGACATCTTCGCCTGTACCGGGCGCGGTTGGGCCACCCTCTCCCCAAGGGGAGTGGCGGGTTCAGCGGCGTTCGCGGCGCACGAGGCGGAGGGTCAATGTGGAGGCTGGCCGTGTGGCATCGCCCGCTCTGCCTGTGAGTGGACATGTGGCTGCTCCTTCAGCAAGGTCCGAGCAGGCACACGGGGGGAGGGGTTTATTAGTTATTGGGAGCTCCAACGTTAGGCGGGTGATGGAGCCCCTTAGGGAAATAGCGGGAAGGTCGGGGAAGAAGGCCAGTGTTCACTCTGTCTGCTTGCCGGGGGGTCTCATCCGAGATGTGGAGGAGGCCCTACCGGCGGCGATAGAGAGCACTGGGTGCACCCGACTGCAAATTGTTGCTCATGTCGGCACCAATGACTCATGCCGTCTGGGTTCAGAGGTCATCCTCAGTTCGTACAGGCGGTTGGCGGAATTGGTGAAGGCGGAAAGCCTCGCTCGCGGAGTGGAGTCAGAGCTAACTATTTGTAGTATCGTTCCCAGAACCGATCGCGGTCCTCTGGTTTGGAGCCGAGTGGAAGGCTTAAACCAGAGGCTCAGACGATTCTGTGGAGATCTGGGGTGCAAATTTCTCGACCTCCGCTATCGGGTGGAGAAATGTAGGGTCCCCCTGAATAGGTCAGGCGTGCACTACACGCCGGAAGCGGCTACAAGGGTAGCGGAGTACGTGTGGAGTGCACATGGGGGTTTTTTAGGTTAGAGAAACCCCTCCTTAGGCCCGACAAGACGCCTCCTGAGACGCGGCAAGGTAGGAGTAGGCAAAATGCAACAGGGAATAACAATATTAATGTGCTAATAGTAAACTGCAGGAGCGTCTATAGAAAGGTCCCAGAACTGCTCTCATTAATAAACGATCACAACGCCCATATAGTACAAGGAACAGAAAGTTGGCTGAAACCAGACGTAAACAGTAACGAAATCCTAAACTCAGATTGGAATGTATACCGCAGAGACAGGCTGAACAGTGAAGGAGGAGGCGTGTTTATAGCGATAAGAAGTGCAATAGTATCGAAGGAAATTGACGGAGATCCGAAATGTGAAATGATTTGGGTGAAGGTCGCGGTTAAAGCAGGCTCAGACATGGTAATTGGATGTCTCTATAGGCCCCCTGGCTCAGCAGCTGTTGTGGCTGAGCACCTGAAGGATAATTTGGAAAATATTTCGAGTAGATTTCCCCACCATGTTATAGTTCTGGGTGGAGATTTTAATTTGCCGGATATAGACTGGGAGACACAAACGTTCATAACGGGTGGCAGGGACAAAGAATCCAGTGAAATTTTTTAAAGTGTTTTATCTGAAAACTACCTTGAGCAGTTAAACAGAGAACCGACTCGTGGCGATAACATATTAGACCTTCTGGTGACAAACAGACCCGAACTATTTGAAAAAGTTAACGCAGAACAGGGAATCAGCGATCATAAAGCGGTTACGGCATCGATGATTTCAGCCGTAAATAGGAATATTAAAAAGGGTAGGAAGATTTTTCTGTTTAGTAAAAGTGACGAAAAGCACATTTCAGAGTACCTGTTGGCTCAACACAAAAGTTTTGTCTCAAGTACAGATAGTGTTGAGGATCAGTGGACAAAGTTCAAAACCGTCGTACATTATGCGTTAGATGAGTATGTGCCAAGCAAGATCGTAAGAGATGGAAAAGAGCCACCGTGGTACAACAACCGAGTTAGAAAACTGCTGCGGAAGCAAAGGGAACTTCACAGCAAACATAAACATAGCCAAAGCCTTGCAGACAAACAAAAATTACGCGAAGCGAAATGTAGTGTGAGGAGGGCTATGCGAGAGGCGTGCAATGAATTCGAAAGTAAAGTTCTATGTACTGACTTGGCAGAAAATCCTAAGAAATTTTGGTCTTATGTCAAAGCGGTAGGTGGAGCAAAACAAAATGTCCAGACACTCTGTGACCAAAATGGTACTGAAACAGAGGATGACAGACTAAAGGCCGAAATACTAAATGTCTTTTTCCAAAGTTGTTTCACAGAGGAAGATTGCACTGTAGTTCCTTCTCTAGATTGTCGCACAAATGACAAAATGGTAGATATCGAAATAGACGACAGAGGGATAGAGAAACAATTAAAATCGCTCAAAAGAGGAAAGGCCTCTGGACCTGATGGGATACCAGTTCAATTTTACACAGAGTACGCGAAGGAACTTGCCCCCCTTCTTGCAGCGGTGTACCGTAGGTCTCTAGAAGAGCGTAGCGTTCCAAAAGATTGGAAAAGGGCACAGGTCATCCCCGTTTTCAAGAAGGGACGTCGAACAGATGTGCAGAACTATAGACCTATATCTCTAACGTCGATCAGTTGTAGAATTTTGGAACACGTATTGTGTTCAAGTATAATGACTTTTCTGGAGACGAGAAATCTACTCTGTAGGAATCAGCATGGGTTTCGAAAAAGACGGTCATGTGAAACCCAGCTCGCGCTATTCGTCCACGAGACTCAGAGGGCCATAGACACGGGTTCACAGGTAGATGCCGTGTTTCTTGACTTCCGCAAGGCGTTCGATACAGTTCCCCACAGTCGTTTAATGAACAAAGTAAGAGCATATGGACTATCAGACCAATTGTGTGATTGGATTGAAGAGTTCCTAGATAACAGGACGCAGCATGTTATTCTCAATGGAGAGAAGTCTTCCGAAGTAAGAGTGATTTCAGGTGTGCCGCAGGGGAATGTCATAGGACCGTTGCTATTCACAATATACATAAATGACCTGGTGGATGACATCGGAAGTTCACTGAGGCTTTTTGCAGATGATGCTGTGGTGTATCGAGAGGTTGTAACAATGGAAAATTGTACTGAAATGCAAGAGGATCTGCAGCGAATTGACGCATGGTGCAGGGAATGGCAATTGAATCTCAATGTAGACAAGTGTAATGTGCTGAGAATACACAGAAAGAAAGATCCTTTATCATATAGCTACAAAATAGCAGGTCAGCAACTGGAAGCAGTTAATACCATAAATTATCTGGGAGTACGCATTAGAAGTGACTTAAAATGGAATGATCATATAATGTTGATTGTCGGTAAAGCAGATGCCAGACTGAGATTCATTGGAAGAATCCTAAGGAAATGCAATCCGAAAACAAAGGAAGTAGGTTACAGTACGCTTGTTCGCCCACTGCTTGAATACTGCTCAGCAGTGTGGGATCCGTACCAGATAGGGTTGATACAAGACATAGAGAAGATCCAACGGAGAGCAGCGCGCTTCGTTGCAGGATCATTTAGTAATCGCGAAAGCGTTACGGAGATGATAGATAAACTCCAGTGGAAGACTCTGCAGGAGAGACGCTCAGTAGCTCGGTACGGGCTTTTGTCAAAGTTTCGAGAAGATACCTTCACCGAAGAGTCAAGCAGTATATTGCTCCCTCCTACGTATATCTCGCGAAGAGACCATGAGTATAAAATCAGAGAGATTAGAGCCCACACAGAGGCATACCGACAATCCTTCTTTCCACGAACAATACGAGATTGGAATAGAAGGGAGAACCGATAGAGGTACTGAAGGTACCCTCCGCCACACACCGTCAGGTGGCTTGCGGAGTATGGATGTAGATGTAGATGTACGCCGACATTTATCCACTTCTGATGCTATCGAACGAGAAAGTAGCCGTTCAAATTTCGAGGATTGTCTGGTAACGGCGCTCCTATGTGTCCAATCTGATAGCGCCCATGTGGAATCATCAACCCACTGCCAAACATCCCTTGAAAACTGCGATGACATGTTCAAATGTAAATAAAATAAATCTTTGGAAACAATATCCAGCTGTCTACGGGTAAATCGAATGCGTTCTCTTAAAAGTGCTTGGCATGCACGTTCCTTAAACCTATTAGCTCTCTTACTATTAATAAAATGAATAAATGTGGCGAAATTAGGAATAATACCTTCGTCATGGCATCTCAGCAAGAAGGCGAGTGTACTCAACAGCTTTCCTTTCTTCCTCCGAAGTTTATCTAACTTTTGTACAAGTTTCACCATCTCCTTCCCGTAGAGGTACTTGATGTGACTACGTAGGCTTTCCCGGCGTAATAAGTCTTGAAAGTCTCTTCGGGTTTGCTGCCAGATCCTAAAATCAACTTGACTCGATATTTTGGCGATCCAACTGTTCGCCATCTTCAGGAAATGCTGCTTCTGCTGATGAGTCCCACTGAGGAAACTGTTGTGATTGCCAACATTTCCGGTTTTTGGAATAGTGTCTATAAATAGGCGATTGAAATTAGGTTGGCTGATAATTTAATCAACAGAGACAATGGGTTTCATCTTAGCAAAACGTGGAATCCTGTATTATCTCGCCTCAAAACTGAACTTTCTTCGGTGCGGCCTGATTGCGATATATCGTCACCAGCAGTGTTTCACTAAGGGCGGCGCCACCTCCCTGTTTTGGAAGCCAGAAACCGTGATGGGCGGCGCATGCGCCGTGTACTGAACGATGGCCTGTATAGGACGTCGAATTGCAACCTTGCGCCGGTTCTCAGCGGGACTCATCAGCAGAAGCAGCATTTCCTGAGGATGGCGAACAGTTGGATCGCCGAAATATCGAGTCAAGTTGATTTTAGGATCCGCCAGCAAAACCCGAAGAGACTTTCAAGACTTATTACGCCGGGAAAACCTACGTAGTCACTCTGAGCAACTGATACTATGGGCAAAATGAAATTTCAGTAAAGTAGTAAAGATTTGATATGGTACTTCCTGGAGGTATGAGGTACCTTGAACCCACTCTTATAGATTTCCCTATCGAATTGCTAAAATGGTCCACCATCTCATCAGTTATCAACAAAAACACTGGTTAGCGATTTTAATGTTAACGGATGAGATAGCAGATCATTTTTATGAATACGAAAATAAAATCTGTCAGGGTACGTTAAAATGGCTCTGAGCACCGTGGGACTTAACTGCTGAGGTCATCAGTCCCCTAGAACTTAGAACTACTTAAACCTAACTAACCTAAGGACGTCACACACATCCATGCCTGAGGCAGGATTCGAACCTGCGACCATAGCAGTCGCGCGGTTCCAGACTGTAGCGCCTAGAACCGCTCAGCCACTCCGGCCGGCGTCAGGGTAGGTTTTAGGTGTCCCATACCTTCAGGAATACCTGGATAAATTGCTAAATGTACACTGAGAGTCTAGCTTCCTCTTTTGTAGATGGACGCTGCTTCTATGGCTGCACCCTAGAATGAAGACCATTGCATCAGGATGAGGACATATTCCACAATAATAGTTATGAGAACCAAGTCGCTGTTTACATGAGACTGCCAGGATCGTCGATCACAATATGGTCTACATGAGTATATCAGACAACTTCTAGACCATATTACAACTTTACAACACCAGCAGTCACCTAGGCAGCAGTAGCATCATCACTGTCAGCCATAGTACCAGAAGCAACCAGGATACCATCACCAGCAACAGTAGGTGAAACTATACTATCGTCAAAACAAAATCATCGTTAGCAAAATACACGGCAGTACTTCCCATAGCAGTACATCAAGTGCCTCTGCCACCTGTAGGTAAAAATTATTGCGAATGCACCATATGGTAGCATCCCAGTCACACCAAGACACACTAAAACTACTTGGCAAAACTGAGAACACAAATTATTCCATACTCAACTGCCGCTGTCGAGTTTTATTAATCTCATGTGATGTGACGTTCACTAAATCTCTTATATTTCTAAGTCATGTCTATAAGTGTTTACCATAATGATGAATACATCAGCTCATCTCACGTACAGACACCCACATCACAAAATTTCAAGATCCACATTTCCTTTGTCTTCAGAATAATTATCTATTTTAGAGGAAATACATCAATAACTCCCTTCAGAAACCCTCCATCAAAACAATGACACCCTCAAACTGGCCTCTGCCACTAACTGCAGTGGTAAAAGGAGTTGACGTAGACTTCACTAATGAAAAATTGAAAATTAACTTAGATACCATGAAGTTACACACGAAAATCTCTGTGCAATTGTACCAAAAACGAACTTCTCATTTAAAGAGTAGAATGATAATGTACTAACATCGACAGCCATGATACACTGAAAGGGGCACTGCTTTCGGTCCATTGAAACAACACAATGATCACCTTACCAAAAACTATAATAATCCTACCACTTGCCCTTAACCAAACATCAGCATCTCCACGAAAAATGTCCTTACCTCAGATCTTCAACAATCTACTCACCTGTCTGTCATCAATCCTGTTCAACCCATTCTCAAAAATTATAAAGCAAAACCACCACAACGGACATATGAAACCACCACCTTCATTTGTACAGTTGACAGGCATCTCTATACCAATAATTGCTTCCAGTCTACATTTACATTAGTCCTCCAAAGATTGTCCTCGAAATATCGACCCTCTTGAAAAACCATACAGCCTTCAAAAGATATCAGTTACTATGTCCTCCATCTCCCTTTTCAACACAAAAGTAAACTACTTTAAAAACTTATGACTGCCTAAAATTAATCACCTGACTCCCTCTTAAAACAACCTTTCGTAACTCGATGTAAATGCCGCAGGATGTGTACAACATTCTAATCCAAATCACCTATCCCATTAGATTCAAGACATATCTTCTTACTCATACCCTCAGATAACATGACGTCTGTTTATTTTTTTCAAAATTTAACCTTTCCCCAACACCCTTAATACAAACGTACTTCTCCTCGATTCGTACGTAATTCTGCAAGACGTAGTTCTGTCACCTACGAAGCAATCGTTTCTGTCTATCTCCAGAATAACCCTTCCATCATTCAACCGGTCCTAAACGGTCCCAGTAGTCACCCTCACCATTTTCCTCTGACACTGATCTTTGCACTTGACAGTTTCTATGTACACCCTAACCACCTAATGCTGTATGATTCCCTGATCCATGTATACCAAACACATAGCACATAAAGAAAAGCTGTTGACCTCGTACAGCACTCCCACTCGTCTGCTAAAAACAGTAGTAGCGCGACTTTATTGACAAGCTGAACGACGATGTATTGCACATCACTGTAAATACAAGAGCTGATAAAACTGCCATTCCTAACCCTATTATTTACTCCGCAAACATCTTGAGGCGAGTCTTGGGTCCTACTGGTATCAGTTACTTACTTGTCCTTTCCAACGTCTCCTAATGTGCCCCTAATAAGGCGCAACGTAGCACCGTTATTCATCCTGAGTAACCTAGGACGAATCCCAAGTGTCCTAGAATGCGCACGGTGTTCAAATTCATTCTCTGTTCTAAAGCCACAATCCTAACCTTTGAATTCCTGTCAAGATCTACTTCGCAGCTAATTCGTTAGAACATGAGCATTTAACAGTTATATCTCCATCCGATCTGTTTATTTGGGTGACCTTCCACTAAACAAAAGGTCTAGTCATCTCAACAGAGAATTCCTCGGTACTTGTACTGAGACATTCTCACTTCCCATCTACAGCTCTGATAACACGTTCGCATTTACAAGCGAGACCGTTTCAAAGACTGCAGTTAACGCACCTAAAATAAATGAAAAAGTCATAAACAAAGCACTGTAAATCATATACTTCCAGGTAAAAATTCAGCCCACCATACTCCAACCTAAAGGCACGGCTAAAGACAAAACTCGTAAAGTGAACACAGCGTCGGTTCTGATTCGATATTATACCACCAACTCAAACAACTTCCTAGAGATTATCACAAAAAGCCATGTAATAGTAAACAGCACCATCATTTATACTGGTTACTCTCCACAGCAGTGGAAAACCTGCAAAGTCCTTCTCTTCGGAGAACGTGGTAAACAGCTGTCTCAGACCTCATTCTTACGATTCATCAGCTCAAGTTCGTCTTTAAGCACAATCCTTTAAACCACAGTCATCCAAAGAATTCATCAACACCTAGTAACGCGACTATCTATTTCCAATTGCGTAAGTGACTTCCATCTGCACTACTCTAGACATGATCGAGTAAAGGAACTAATCTCTCTTATTTCCTATTAACTAAGTAAAGAAATATGCGAAATTTTGGTTTTCTCTGAAACCAAAAGCCCTTTACGAGTATGACATTCTGATCTGCAGTCCAAACTGCCAACGTACGATCTCCTAGCTTACTAAAAATATCCTCCCTTTCTCATCACTGTAACAGACACAGTCGCAAATGATAAGCGTTGCACTACGAAGCACCAGTCCAATATTTTTCAGTGGACATATTCACTGCACAACGATTATTAAATAAGTAAGCTTCCATATCATTTGGAACAGATGTCCATAGTCAGCAACTGTATGTTGAGTGCCTTCCACATGACACTGAGATGACAAAAGTCATAGGATAGCTCCCAGTATCGTGTCGAATCTCCTTTTGCCCTGCGTACCATTCGTTGGAAGTCTCTGCAGAAACACTAAGCCACGCTGTCTCTATAGCCATACATAATTCAGGAAGGTGATCGGTGCAGGGTTTTGTGCACGAACTGACCTTTCGATTGTATTCCATAAACGTTCGATGGTATTCATGTTGAGCGATCTGGGTGGTCAAATCATTCGTTCGAATTGTCCAGAATGTTCTCCAAACCAATCGCGAAAAGTTGTGGCTTGGTGACATGGCGCACTGTCTTCCATAAAATGTCACCATTTTTTGGCTGCAAATGGTCCCCAAGTGACCGAACATAACGACTTCCCGTCAATGATAGGTTCAGTTCGACCAGAGAATCCAATCCATCCCACGTAAATACAGACCACGATCTCCTAGCTTACTAAAAATATCCTCCCTTTCTCATCGCTGTAACAGACACAGTCGCAAATGATAAGCGTTGCACTACGAAGCACCAGTCCAATATTTTTCAGTGGACATATATGGAGTAGTCATCAACTTGCTCAGTGCCGTGTTGACCACTTGCGTCCGTGGCTTCGTTGGGTCTGCGCCACACTCGAATCCTACCATCAGCTCTTACTAACTGAAATCTGGTCTCATCTGACCAGGCCATGGTTTTCCAGTCGAGGAGGGTCCAACCAATATGGTCACGAGCCAAAGAGTGGCGCTCCAGATGAAGTAGTGGTGTTAGCAAAGGCACTCACGTCGTAGGTCTCTTGCCATAGCCCAGTAACGGAAACTTTCGTCGTACGCCACACATTGATATCTGTAGTTGTCTCATCTCAGTGTGTTTCTTGTATCATGGAAGCAAACAGCCTCCTAATGTTATTTTGGGAAACTTCTGCATATCTGAAACGCATGCTGTTAAAGTTCATTAAGACTGCCGGTTGTAAGTTGGTACGTAAGCATACGACTTTCCGTCATGTCCCATATATACTCTACGACAAATGAAAGGACGAGGTTGGCGAATCAAGTATCCGTTCGTTACTCATCGTGTTGATGGCGTGTACTGAGTCGTGTCCTAATTATCCTGCTGAAGTGTGCCATTTCGTACCCAAGGCATTAAGGGGATGACAACAGGGTTTACCACTCATGACACCTACTGGTGAGTGAGCATTCAGCCTCTCTTTAAAAAATGCACTGGCATGGGGAAAGCAATGTGGGCGAAGCATTGGTTTTCTCCTCTTTTTCGTGAGTAAGCAAGTAACAGCTAAGGGCAACAGCACTGAGAACGTTGTTTGTTTAATGACAGTTAGTATGGCTTGAAAAAGTTCCCGTTGGATGGTTCCTGTAACAAGTATTAAGCTCATTTCAAGGAGAAGGTAGTAAATCGACTTTGCCCAAACAAGTACTTGAGTTGCTTGGAATTGACGGTTAACATATTGTTGCAAAGTAACATTCCTTTAAAATCAGTCATGGTGAGCAAAAATTAAGTCCTTTTAGAAATATGTATTATCACTTTATTATTGATTTTATGGTTGATGGGGGTACGAGGGAGCATTTTACACAAAAAACATTACCTAACCGATATTTTCTTCTTTTCCAGGGGTTGAGAAAATATCGTTGTAAAAACTGCAGTTTCACTAAAGAGGCTGTAAGCATGCTGTATGATGTGTTCCGGAAATACAATGATCCATCGTCACGTAAAAGGCAAGTTACCTTAACTTAGTGTTTACAGTGTGACAATGAACATGTGGAGATGCGTAGCAGATCGTTTAAAGACCTGTTAGGTCTAAAAGACAAACGTGTATTCACTGTGATCGAAAAACCGAACAAGGGAAAGAACGCGTTTACAGACCGCACGAAGAAAGTCCTAAATCGCATGTTCGCAAGATGAAATAGTCTGAAACTGATTAAAAATTTGTAAAATCTCATATCAAGTAATTTCCTATGGAAGAAAGCCAGTGCTACCGCCATTAATCTTGAAAACGTTAGCTTACTCCTTATCTTAACATTCACCGGATTTACAGGGCACTAAACTGCGATATCCTAACAAAGTCATTGATAACTGATTTTACCGAAGCATTTTAAGACATAGTTTCCAGAGTAATCATTTCGTTGGCCTCGTGCTGATACTTGCACGAGTTGTGACCGATTGCAGATGAAAAGCAGTTGCGCAGTTGGGTCAGAAAAATTTTCTTCCATGTTCCAGAAAGAAGTACGCCCACGCAATGCTGAAAAGGCTACAAATGTTCCCAGCTTGGCGACACCGAATCTCACGTATGCCCTCAAGCGCATCACACACTTTTTGTGTCGACATAAAATAAGTTATTCTCATTCCTAGATTAACACACTGCAATATGTTTTTCTGTCGTCAACTTTCCAATTATAGCTTGTGATTTCACCTCCGGTGACAAAGAGAATAGTTTCATGTTCTTGTCGCATGACGGTATTGCCGGACATGGTGAGGTCATTCTTGCGTGCTGAAAGTTGTTCCCTCCTGTATCACTGCGAAACGCAGTTTGAAAGTATGATGCCATTAGCGCACAGAGCAAAATAAGAATCGAATTATGTTAATGGTTACAATTCACGTGCCCTGTGAAAGTGAATTTGGCATAATTCAAAATGCATTGTAACCCTGTGGATTCAGAAGACTTAGCTGATTGTTCGCATAGCTAAAGCCTTCAAGCCTTCAAGCCCAATAAAGTAACTACGTTGAAAGCTGAAGACTTTGACTTTGCTTCTGAAGCTGATAAATATTATATTATATATATTATATTATATTATAAATATTCGAGTGTGACTTTTGTTCTTAAAGAAAGCACCCTCAGTTGGAATTGAATTTCTAGAGAAGATTCCTCGTCTGTTAAAACGAGACAGTCGCTCAATCAGCTTGTGGAAGGAGTATAGTACATTCTAAAGGCAACAGTCATTCAACGGCATCGTCAATCTTTAAAATTTGCAATCCATTGGGAAAAGACTGGTTCTCATCGAGGCAAAGAAGGAAGACTTATTACAAACGATGGACTTCTTGGATGAAAAGTATCATGCACTTTACAGGGAAATTTGTGTCTAAGAAAAGGAGTTTCATGTAAGAGTACTGTACTGAACTATCTATTCCTACAGTGTATAAACTACTAATTTAACAACCACAGGACGACTTATCAGTAAAATTCAATTTACAGTACACTAAGTGTGTGGATTTCTTCAATCTGGAAGTATATTTTAGTAATAAAGTATCAAAGCCATCTCAAACTGCTTTTCGTTCCTCCTGAAAAGCTTCATTTTCGGTACCTACTAACTTCCCCATGTCAACGCCTCATTACCAAACCAGTCCAGTTGCCATAGCCAATATTTGATGGTCACAAACCGAAGTGAGACTCATCGCTAAAAACCATGGAATGCCACTCGATGTCCTAGCAGAGCGCGTTCCACACCGTGTAAGTGTGTGTAGTCTGTGGTATGGGTCAGCGATAAACGTCGCAAGGCTGTTCGAGAATAACTGGTTTACCATAATCTATTGCCGATGTTTCATAGTGACAATTTGCGTCTAATCTATGCCCGGATTTCAATATTTAGCATCTGTCTAGTTTTCAGAACCCGACAAACCATCCTACAACCTTCTCATGTAGTCCTTCTCGAAGGGTGATCTGTCGTTATGATACTCCGTGTTCCTCATGCCAATGATTCGTTCTTTCTCAAAGTCTGAAAGATGGTAATTAGCCAGAGGTGCACGTTCTGTGCTATGCTGTATATGATCTCCACCTGGAATGTTCCAGTAACACTATACGCATCTAACAGTCATCATGTACTCACAATAATCTTCATCAGCAGGAATGGCTTTTTCCTGTACTGACAACGGAACCTTCCGGTCACGGAAATTCAGTTCGGGATGGGACTACGCACCCTGGAAGTATACCTCAAGGGTGTCCACTCACAAAAGACTTAAAAGCGCACTATCCAGAAAATTCCGAGGAAAATGGTTGTAAAATTTAAAACTTAGCTCATACACACGTTATATATGGTCAGAAGTAGCATTCCAACATGAAAGTGAAATAGCTCAGTCAGTAACGTCCTAGAATGTCACACTACCGATCTGGGTTCGATCCAACGTGCAGGATCGGTTTTATTTTGTTTTCTTAATTGTTTTAAAATTACAATAACTTTTAAACAAAGTTAATGATGTAAAGTATTATCAATTAAATCATACATAATTTTATTTTGTTTATGAAATCGCTGTCACAGGCTACATAAAATGTGAATGACACTCGTCTACACTTCCCTATGCGTATACCTATACCTTCTCAACCGGCGTTTGAATTCTTATGTGGGTCAAGAACGGTTTATGTTAATTATTGTCCCTCGAGGTGGACAAGTAAAGCCTGAATGATACGACGAAACCTTTCAGGATAACGAGGAATCACCAACATGTAAAATTTAAGTGATTCCTCCGAAATATACTCAACTTGTTCAGCCATGTGACGTCTATTTTTACGAACAAGTAAAAAATATGATGAAGTGTATACACAACTGCACTCATCTTATTGAAAATAATAGAGAAATAAATTACCATGAATACTGTATAAAAGTACAGTCAATAGTCCATCGTCAGCTGTCATCGCCAATGTGTAAGGAAATGATCCGATACTCCTGGTATGCTTCCAGCCTTTCTGATGAAAGAGAAGTTTTCAGGAACGTCAACAAAGTATATTTTTCAACAGATCTTTCTTTTTTAAAAAAAAAACGTTGTTCCTGTAAACAATCGTCCTTCATAAATTGTGCCAATGTCAAAATATTTTTTTGTTTTCCATGTTTTTATGACCGTTACCATTCTGGTGCTTGCACATAAAATACAATGTTGGCAAATGAACATGATATTGTAAAATAATTTATTTAATTGAAACTCCACAAAGGATTTTGTGACAGTGGCAATTAATTTACCTCCGTTAAAAATGCATCTGAAATTATCGAACGTTTAAAAAAGAAATTATTGATAGATGTAATTCGCGTTTTAAGTAGCTGTGACAGCGATTTCGTGAACAAAAGAAAATTATTTATCATTAAATTGGTAATACTTTAGGCAGCAACTTTATTTAACAGTTGTTAAATTTTAAAACAATTAAAGAAACAAAATGAAACTAAGTTGGCAGGTAGATACGATCGAACCCAAATCGGCCGCATGATAGGCTAGCATAGTAATGATTGAGCTACTTCACTTATCTGGAACCTTGTGCCTTATTACCCATAAATGATGTGTGGTGAGCTTTAGAGCCCTTTTTTGGGAGTTTTCTGGATACTCCCCTTTAAGACTTCGATGAGTGTACACCCTTGAGGTATACCACTAACCTGTGAAGTCTCATCCCGAACTGAATTTCCGAGACCGGAAGATCCCCTTGTGAGAGCAAGTTCGCTTTTTAATCAACATATTCCACAGGCAGGGAAATACTAAAGTATCAGTTTCAAGCTTTTAGATAAGACGTTTATTGTTTAACACTTTCAGTTTCCACCAAAATATTTCACAAATATTCTCACTTGCACGAGCAACCTACACTGCACTGTCACCACGATCCTAGGCTCCACTATGCCCTTTCACCTTAATATCTTATAAGATGCGGAAATTTATGAAGCTCCATTCCGTACTTAGCTTCTCCAGTATACTGACAACAAATCTTACCAAGCTAACATACACAAGAACTCTCCCATGTCTCCCTCCAAACTCGTCCAAACCTTTGCTAACAGAAGTTGCAAGTAAATTCACAGCAAAGTGAAGCAACCATTCGGCTGTCCCACTCAACGATTCTCTACTCTCATTATCCACCAATCCGTACTCACTGAATACATTCCTCTTTTACCGTAAAATACAAGGTTATAACTGAAGCGCTTTCACATATTTGCTGTGGCTATATTACTTGAAAAATTGTCACATGGCCCTTCCACATATATAGAAAAACTCAAAAACGTTTTTGACCTACTAAAAATACTCCGTAAGTGCCCACATTGATAAAAAGTTCTTCCCAGGTTCAGCACAGCGTGTCTCAGTCAATCTGTTCGAAAGCACTGCTGATGTGAGCTCGCAATTCCAGAAGGATTGTTTGTAGGAGAGGTATGAACACGGAATCTGTCGCATAACCCTATAAAAAAAAAAAACGCATCGGTTAGGTCCAGAGAATGCGGAGGCCATGAAATGAATTGCTGATCGTCAGACCCACCATAACCGATCCATCGGTATCTCAGTTTCCTGTTTAAGTATTCAGAAACATCATCATGGAAATGGGCTGGAACACCATCCTGTTGTTAGATGAAGTCCGCACTCTTGGTCCCCAGTCATGGCATGAGCCAATTTCAGCACGTCCAGAGATAAAAATCTCCTGTAATGGTCTTCTCGTGGAAGAAAAAGGGACAGTGAACTTGAGAGAAGCTGAATCGCTCTCTCACAGCTTTTCATATAAAGACATTATTTTTATGAGACTAAAGGAAGTTATGTACATGGGCAGGCATCGTTAAGCAGGCACGTTGTTAATGCATGTGGAGTCTTTAAGGTGGCTCTCCTTTGAATAGTATTTTCAGGAGTTGAGAACAAGCAGGCAGTTTGGTCGTTTAAGTAAATTTTGCAGGGGATGTTTGGGGCTTGGAAGCCACACGCAGCTATTAGGGAAAGGAACATCACAAATCACTTACTAAGGACAGAACACTGGTGCCAAGAGTTTCTCGTAATAGTTTTCAGACAATGCTTTTGGCCTAAGAGACGGAAAAACTGTCTACCTGGACCTACCTGTTAGACACCTCTAGCCACAACAAGGACAGGGATGCAAAAGAAATGTAGGTGACCCAGGCAAGGCATTACTACAGTGTGGTAAACGTCCTTTGTGAACAGGGATGGCGGCCATAAAAATTCACAAGTTTTCATGTTCACCGTGGACCGGGCACTAACGAGGGATCTGTCAGGTGGTGTCATTCCTCTTTCTGCTGAGCTTTTTGGAGGCCTGAGGCCTTTGAAAGAATTTTGGAATGGAATGAAACTTTTATGGCGCCTCTGAAATGGTCTATGTTGGGACACACAAGCACTTCTCTTAGTTTAGCCGACGCCCCTGGTTGAACACGCTTGATAAATGTGTAATTCACTTTAGACCTAAACGGAATCTCAAAACACGCTCCTAAAGTGGGCGTGGAGAAAAACAAGTCAGGAGTGGAACATCATCTTGTTTCTGCGTGAGAATTTATGAGTCAGGGATTGGCTACATCTCTGGAAAAGAGAAGAATATTATTAACTCTGATTAGAACTGGCCAATGGGTAGAGCAGACGAGTTAGAAGGGAAACTTGGAGCTGGTGGAGTCTTTTGAATGCTATGAAACCCTTGTGGAGCAGTTGTGTGAGTGTTTTTGGGGAGTTTACCCAGATCCGATGGAAAATGAGGTGAGGAGAAACAAGGTCTTCTGATTCAGTCTGACCTGAAGAGAATTCTGGTCTCGAGTCATGTTTCGAGCCGGTTGCGTTTAGGACACTCAGTCTGACTATGATTTTGCACTGGCATTGGCCTCAACTGGGGAACCTGTGGTGAGGACTTTCAAACACTTAAGACCTTAGTGACCTCAGACAACTCTTTATGTTGAGGGCAATCTTACTTGTGTCAGGTCTACCACCATGACATTTGATCTCCTTGTGCACACTGCTGTGTAAGTGAGTCAAATTGGTCCATGGTAGCTGGCCGTGGTGGCCGTGCGGTTCTAGGCACTTCAGTCCGGAACCACGTGACCGCTACGGTCGCAGGTTCGAATCCTGCCTCGGGCATGGATGTGTGTGATGTCCTTAGGTTAGTTAGGTTTAAGTAGTTCTAAGTTCTAGGGGACTGATGACCTCAGACGTTAAGTCTCATAGTGCTCAGAGCCATCTGAACCATTTTTTTGGTCCATGGTGTGACTAATGAAAGGGTATGTCACCCGCTGGAATCTCCCGAGATTTCAGGACTGCACTTAGAGTAATTGCGATCCATTTAACAGCTGCGACTTTGCATATTTTATGCCCCTGATAACGCCGCCCATTGCAACTCTGCAGACGCTTGCGCCACTACCATCATCGGTGACATCACTACATATCGAGAAAGTGGTGTAGTACTTCTTCTCCGATTTGTAAGGGCGAAAAGAATCACAACGTCGCCACTAGTTCTCAGCTGCACCAGTGTTGTATAATGACTGTGGAGAACTAATCCATCAAACTCTATTCAATGTCAGATAACTTCAGTTTACGTTATTCTTGTTTTGAATCAGAGTAAATAGTTTGATCAGACAAACCTTAGTCTTCGCCAACTAATCAGTACCCAGTGGAGTGTTAACTATTTGTTGTGTCTAATCGTGTTGCCAACAGTTCATGATCACTTAAATGAATTGTTTGTCCTATTTTATGATCAATAAATTTTGCCGTAATTTTTATAAATGATCAATCCTGTGTTGCTATATTAATCACCCATCAACAGCCGACTGCAGTAATGACAGGACCACCATTTTATTAAATTATTTCAGTGCTCAAGTTTATTTAGATTCTAATAAAAATGATAATGTGTAATGTAGTCTAGCAACAACAACCACTGTCAAAGAGCAAAATTAATTTAGCAGTCGCACGGGACAGGTAGACGAGTGGAAGTCTTGCAAGTTAAAGCGATTGCTGTCAGGGCGTAAACTCATACTGGCCTGTAGACTTTCAGATCATACCGCAAGACCAGTGCAGTCTCGCAAACTTTAAAGACTGCAGAGAACACATTAAATTTTTGTGAATCACGAAAACACTGCAAAATAGCGTGGCGATTCTCATTCCTCCACATCCGCACGTTGTTTCTTATCACTGTGTCATTCACAAAAAATGTTTCCTCATATCTGAAGATGAGTTTCTCACAAGATTCACCCTCTTCCTTAAACTGTTGCAATAGTGTCGAAAGTTCAAACCGTGTGACTTTGTCATCGGAAGTCAGGACGTGTGGAAATAATGCAAGTGGTGAGGCTTCAGCTTCAGTCGTTTCCATAAGATATTCCAAACAGTCAGTTGTAGTATGCTCAGCTCTCCGCTTGCTCTGTACAACTTCTGTGGGCAACCGTTTCTTCACTCACTGCAGGCGACCCGTATATTTCCCTTTACTGAGGCATCCAGAAGCTTCAAATTGTGCATACCATCGCCAAATTGAGATGCCAATTGGTGATCTTTGTTGAACTTCGTTCTGGAGTGCCGCTTGCACTGTTGCGACGGCAGAATGATGCGAACGCATTTCAAGCACAACATGCGATTTCTTGGCACTTGGCGCCATATTGCCCAACTGCTCCCTGCTGCGCTTTCGTAGCATAAATTTGAAGCGCAACCTCAACAATAGATATGTTTCTTTTAGTTTTTCTATATTAGTGTTGAGGTTTATGATAATATGTCAGTTAATGCAGTTACAATGATTTAAGAAATCGCTTCAGTCAGTTGTAACAACCTTGTTCAACTCTTGCTACAAAAGCGACCTAGAATGCACACCTGTTGGCCATCTGACACGAGATTCACAACGACGTAAAACTGGTAACGTTGTGCACTTCTGGTCTTCAGATTCACGTTCATTCATCTCATCCTAAATTATGCCGATGCTCTTTCAATCTCTGCCTCTCTAAGACTTTACAGATCTTATGATGTCACAGAAGGATAAGGAATTCACCTCGCTTTCCACATCGGTTTATCTTTATCATCTCGCATGCTATTGCAGCTCATCCTTACCCTACACCTTCTACCAGAGTAAATAATAATTCAGTACATCAACCGCCGAACGTAGTCGCGACACCCAATATCCTATTGACTAATCTCTCATCCACGTATCCTGCTGCACCAATACACCCACATCCAATTGTCTGTGAACCTCATGCCTTATCCATTATCTCTCACCGGAACTTCAGTCAACGCCCATTCTCAACCAAGAAATTTATACCGCACAGTCGCCTTGATCTTCTTACAGCAAAAGAACCTTTGATTTCCATCAGAAACATTATTATTTCTCAAAGAACACCAGCGACATCATTATATGATAGCAGACTTCATATCATTAGCTCTTAGTGTTGTATAACTGTCATTCACATTCTACATCTACATCTACATCTACATCCATACTCCGCAAGCCACCTGACGGTGTGTGGCGGAGGGTACCTTCAGTACCTCTATCGGTTCTCCCTTCTATTTCAGTCTCGTATTGTTCGTGGAAAGAAGGATTGTCGGTATGCCTCTGTGTGGGCTCTAATCTCTCTGATTTTATCCTCATGGTCTCTTCACGAGATATACGTAGGAGGGAGCAATATACTGCTTGACTCTTCGGTGAAGGTATGTTCTCGAAACTTTGACAAAAGCCCGTACCGAGCTACTGAGCGTCTCTCCTGCAGAGTCTTCCACTGGAGTTTATCTATCATCTCCGTAACGCTTTCGCGATTACTAAATGATCCTGTAACGAAGCGCGCTGCTCTCCGTTGGATCTTCTCTATGTCTTGTATCAACCCTATCTGGTACGGATCCCACACTGCTGAGCAGTATTCAAGCAGTGGGCGAACAAGCGTACTGTAACCTACTTCCTTTGTTTTCGGATTGCATTTCCTTAGGATTCTTCCAATGAATCTCAGTCTGGCATCTTCTTTACCGAAGATCAACATTATATGATCATTCCATTTTAAATCACTCCTAAGGCGTACTCCCAGATAATTTATGGTATTAACTGCTTCCAGTTGCTGACCTGCTATTTTGTAGCTAAATGATAAAGGATCTATCTTTCTGTGTATTCTCAGCACATTACACTTGTCTACATTGAGATTCAATTGCCATTCCCTGCACCATGCGTCAATTCGCTGCAGATCCTCCTGCATTTCAGTACAATTTTCCATTGTTACAACCTCTCGATACACCACAGCATCATCTGCAAAAAGCCTCAGTGAACTTCCGATGTCATCCACCAGGTCATTTATGTATATTGTGAATAGCAACGGTCCTATGACACTCCCCTGCGGCACACCTGAAATCACTCTTACTTCGGAAGACTTCTCTCCATTGAGAATGACATGCTGCGTCCTGTTATCTAGGAACTCCTCAATACAATCACACAATTGGTCTGATAGTCCATATGCTCTTACTTTGTTCATTAAACGACTGTGGGGAACTGTATCGAACGCCTTGCGGAATTAAAGAAACACGGCATCTACCTGTGAACCCGTGTCTATGGCCCTCTGAGTCTCGTGGACGAATAGCGCGAGCTGGGTTTCACATGACCGTCTTTTTCGAAACCCATGCTGATTCCTACAGAGTAGATTTCTAGTCTCCAGAAAAGTCATTATACTCGAACACAATACGTGTTCCAAAATTCTACAACTGATCGACGTTAGAGATTTAGGTCTATTGTTCTGCACATCTGTTCGACGTCCCTTCTTGAAAACGGGGATGACAAGTGCCCTTTTCCAATCCTTTGGAACGCTACGCTCTTCTAGAGACCTACGTTACACCGCTGCAAGAAGGGGGGCAAGTTCCTTCGCGTACTCTGTGTAAAATTGAACTGGTATCCCATCAGGTACAGGGGCCTTTCCTCTTTTGAGAGATTTTAATTGTTTCTCTATCCCTCTGTCGTCTATTTCGATATCTACCATTTTGTCATCTGTGCGACAATCTAGAGAAGGAACTACAGTGCAATCTTCCTCTGTGAAACAACTTTGGAAAAAGACATTTAGTATTTCGGCCTTTAGTCTGTCATCCTCTGTTTCAGTACCATTTTGGTCACAGAGTGTCTGGACATTTTGTTTTGATCCACCTACCGCTTTGACATAAGACCAAAATTTCTTAGGATTTTCTGCCACATTGAGTGCCAATATTAAAAAGCCATCAAATTGTCACCTGTGCAGAATTTTAAAACCAAATAGACGACTCCTTTAATTTAAATTATACATTTTAAACCATCTAACCCTCTTACTGAAGAACAATATCATCTGATGCCTGTCCACCCCTTTGTAGAAATTGCAAATACAAGTAAATAAGAAAATACTCAACCTTTATTATGGCTATTTACTATAGTGGTGAGACACAGGTCTGTTTGACGG
The DNA here is from genome assembly GCF_023864275.1 of Schistocerca cancellata. Taxonomy (NCBI): domain Eukaryota; kingdom Metazoa; phylum Arthropoda; class Insecta; order Orthoptera; family Acrididae; genus Schistocerca; species Schistocerca cancellata. The sequence continues at coordinate 444,470,772 of NC_064631.1, forward strand.
TATGATAGCGTCAGACGTTTCCGAAAGGAATTATTGACGATAAATGGCCACGGTGGCCTATGACACATAAAATTTTTTTCAGTTGCAAAAGTGACAATTGTCTTTGCAGAAATAGAAATAACAAGTAACACAAAGTACACATCTTTATAGTGGCCATTTACCACAGTGATGAGACGTAGGTCTGTCTGACGGTACGGCGACGTGATTCATACCGGGAAGAAATTGTTGAAGATAAATGGCCGCGGTAGCCCACTCGGAAATATAAAAAAAATGTTTCGCTTTTAAAACTGAGAATGTTCTGTCTTTAGATGCATTCCCTGTGCCGTAGAATGAGCGCACAGAACAGAAATATCATTGAACTTAAGAATAAAATTTAAAAATTAAGTTTCTTTGTCTCAAGGCTGTTTGTATGCAAGACCTCAGTTGCTTTTATTTTCTTTTTGTGATTGATTTGTGATGATATTTTAGAAGTCTGTACGTCCTGTGAATGCATATATTTCGATCTTTAACGCCCAACAGTTGTCTATGCGAGTGGAGCAGCTATCAAGAACAATTTCCAGCCTGAAGGAGACAGGCCGCATAGTACCTCTGTATGCTTTGTTGTTCCTTAGAGTATTTCACAGAACAATCATGATTCCTTCCACCGGAAATATTGAGCTGTCGTAGAACGTTCGAAGCGAATTCCGTCGTAGTATCTTAAGAATGAATCTACTGGATAAAACTAATTAGGTTTCAAAGCCTCATTTGGGTTACAGATATCTGTACTTCCGTGACACAGTGCGTGTATATGATGGAAATTGTAGCAGTAAAGTGATTTAATATAGAGATGATCTATTTGACTGTGACGTGATTCCAGTTACTGACGTACACATTTTACAAGTTCAGTTTTCAAATGATAGATGATAGGACTGTAAGGGCTAATTCGACATCATGAAGACATCTTCCTGAAAACTTGTACTTTTTAGGCGGCATACCATTTGGATGCAGGAACGTCCATCCCTCGAGAATGACTGCTTCAGTGCGTAAAAACAGACGCAAGTCGACTGGAACGGGTCTGAAGAAGAAGGGACTTTCCCAGGACTAGGTGGCATACAGATATGAAAATCTCAGTCACGAGGCTTTTCTGGGGGAATGTTTTCATTTGAACAACAGAATGGCGAGGTATGAGCTGAAGGTTCATATGAATTACAGTCAACTGCTATATCAGCCATATCCGAAGTACCTGGGGGTCACTCTAGATAGGACATTATCCTTCAAAAGACACCTGGAAAATGTATACAATAAAATAAGCTCACGGAATAGCCTCATTCAGAGGCTCTCAGTACTAACTGGGGAGCAGCAGGAGACACACTACGAACCTCTGCACTCGCCTTACTGTACTCTGCAGCCGAGTACTGTGCACCATCATGGTTAACCAGTAAGCATATAAACAAGGTGGACACCCAGCTCAACGCTGCTATGAGAACCATAACTGGATGCGTAGAGACTACCCCACTATATTGGCTTCCAACACTTAGTCATATAGCTCCTCCCTCCCTGCGAAGACAGGAGGCTCTGATGAAGGAATACACAAAAATAATGAATAACCCCCTACTTCCTATCCATGAAGATGTCCCAACTTTGGAATGAACACGACTCCGCTCCAGAAATCCCCCTTTAAGACTGGCCCAACAACTGTCAGCTGCCAAATTCAGCATGGATACTAAATGGCACGAGAGTTGGAGTGATAGTGCCTCCCCTGACAACCGTGAACTTACCTGTCCATCAGAGAAACCTGAGGGCTTTGAACTTCCACGACAGTTATGGAAAAGCCTAAACAGAATCCGAACAGGACATGGACTATTAGAACACAATCTACACAAATGGGGAAAGCTTCCCAGCCCTAGCTGTGACTGTGGGGCACCTAATTAAACAATACAGCACATCGCCCAGGACTGTGAATTAAGAGCCTACCAGGATAGTCGGGCTGACTTCTTCGACGCCACACCGCCCTGCCTCGAATGGATCGCCAATTTGGACGTCAGAATTTGAAGACGTGTGTAACGCAAAATAACTGCTGTGATGTTACTTTTTATTGTGCTTATGTATATTATGTAAAATACAGGGAGCGAAAGGCTATTTACAATTTGTACAGAAACCAGATGGCAGTTATAAGAGTCGAGGGGCATTAAAGGGAAGCAGTGGTTGGGAAGGGAGTGAGACAGGGTTGTAGCCTCCCCCAACGTTATTCAATCTGTATATTGAGCAAGCAGTAAAGGAAACAAAAGAAAAATGCGGAGTAGGTATTAAAATCCATGGAGAAGAAATAATAACTTTGAGGTTCGCCGATGACATTGTAATTCTATCAGAGACAACAAAGGACTTGGAAGAGCAGTTGAATGGAATGGACAGTGTCTTGAAAGGAGGATATAAGATGAACATCAACAGAATCAAAACGAGGATAATGGAATGTAGTCGAATTAATGATTGTCGAAGTAGAAAGTATTTGTATGGAGTGTAGCCATGTATGGAAGTGAAACATGGACGATAAACAGTTTAGACAAGAAGAGAATAGAAGCTTTCGAAACGTGGTGCTACAAAAGAAAGCTGTAGATTAGATGGGTAGATCACATAACTAATGATGAAGTATTGAATAGAATTGGGGAGAAGAGGAGTTTGTGGCACAACTTGACAAAAAGAAGGGACCGGTTAGTAGGACATGTTCTGAGGCATCAAGGGATCACATATTTAGCATTGGAGGGCAGCGTGGAGTGTAAAAATCGTAGAGGGAGACCAAGAGATGAATACACTAAGCAGATTCAGAAGGATGTAGGTTGCAGTAAGTACTGGGAGATGAAGAAGCTTGTACAGGATAGGGTAGCATGGAGAGCTGCAACAAACCAGTCTCAGGACTGTATTATATTTTATCTGAATATCACTCATGATGTGTTTACCAGGAGATCCAGCACAAGATTATCTGGATGTCTTTTTTTATATGATGTGTTACATGCCATAAGCTAAATAAATAAATATCTGAATATGTATCCTTCACTTATGTATTTTATAGTGTATTTTATCATATAATTTTATAATTAAAACCATGTGTGTAGCGCCATACGCCAAATTAATAAATCTGGGGGAATTGGTTTGGTGAATGAACAAAATGGCGCCAAGAAAAAGGCGCAAGGTAAGAGTTCGTAGCGTGACGTCTCATGGGCTGGAGAACATAAAATGGACAATCCAAACAGCGGATCCTTCGTGGTGTCTGGTCTTTCTGACATTTTTCCTCTGATAAAGTCAAGGAATTGTTGCGGGACGGATTGAAGGGAAGAGAGGGTGATCCAACTGTGAAGAGAGCAGGAAAGTCGGAGGCCAATCAGGTGGCTACCGCCGTAGAGGAGTGGCTCGACTCACGCGGTCCTGGAGGGCCCGCGGGCGGCCACGCTTGCGCCCACCACCGCCGCCGCCGCCGCTGTCGTTGCCGTCGCCCCCGCCGCCGCCGGCGCCACCCCCGCCGCTGGCTCAGGCATACTCGGTGTCGGTGGAGAGGCTGCGGTCGCCCAGCGAGTAGGCGCGCTCCTCGTAGTATGGCTCCTCGTCGTCGTCCTCGCGGCCGTCGGGCGTCGCCAGCTCGTCCGAGTAGGCGCCGCGAGAGTGCGCGTACGCGATGCTCTTCTGGTAGCTGAACAGCTGCCGCTCCAGGCTGTAGTTCTCCGCCTGCAGCGCGATTATCTCCCGCCTGCGGGCAACACAGCCAGGCACAGTCCAACTCAAGCACTGTTACAGAGTCGTGCGTATAAACTCTACTGCAAGCACTGCCAAGTGGACCATTACGGGTTTTGATGAGTCTTAGATGTGTTGTAGAGAGAGCTCGCTGGTGGCTTTTCATGCGGCGGTCCCTAGTATCCGAGAATATCGATGCTGAAATGTTATGGAGAAATGAAGTCCATGGAGAAGAAATAAAAACTTTGAGGTTCGCCGATGACATTTTAATTCTGTCAGAGACAGCAAAGGACTTGGAAGAGCAGTTGAACGGAATGGACAGTGTCTTGAAAGGTGGGTATAAGATGAACATCAACAAAAGCAAAACGAGGATAATGGAATGTAGTGGAATTAAGTCGGGTGATGCTGAGGGAATTAGATTAGGAAATGAGACACTTAAAGTAGTAAAGGAGTTCTGCTAATTAGGGAGCAAAATAACTGATGATAGTCGAAGTAGAGAGGATATAATATGTAGACTGGCAATGGCAAGGAATGCGTTTCTGAAGAAGAGAAATTTGTTAACATCGAGTATTGATTTAAGTGTCAGGAAGTCGTTTCTGAAAGTATTTGTATGCAGTGTAGCCACGTATGTAAGTGAAACATGGACGATAAATAGTTTAGACAAGAAGAGAATAAAAGATTTCGAAATGTGGTGCTACAGAAGAATGCTGAAGATTAGATGGGTGGATCACATAACTAATGAGGAGGTATTGAATAGAATTGGGGAGAAGAGAAGTTTGTGGCATAACTTGACTAGAAGAAGGGATCGGTTGGTAGGACATGTTCTGAGGCATCAAGGGATCACCAAGTTAGTATTGGAGGGCAACGTGGAGGGTAAAAATCGTAGATGGAGACCAAGAGATGAATACACTAAGCAGATTCAGAAGGATGTAGGTTGCAGTAGGTACTTGGAAATGAAGAAGCTTGCACAGAATAGAGTAGTATGGACAGCTGCATCAAACCAGTCTAAGGACTAAAGAGCACAACAACAACAATAAAATGTTAAGCGAACCTCTTATATTCGAAATGTTAAATAAAGTGCCCGAAAAATCATTACATCATTTTGAGGTTTCCAAGTCACGCAATACTTACTGTTGCGAAAGTGCATATGGTTACATGTAATGATTACACTACTGGCCATTAAAATTGCTACACCAAGAGAAATTCAGATGATAAATGGGCATTCATGGCACAAATATGTTATACTAGAACTCACATGTTATTACATTTTCACGCAATTTCGGTGCATAGATCCTGATAAATCAGTACCCAGAACAACCACCTCAGGCCGTAATAACGGCCTTGATACGCCTGTGCATTGAGTCAAACAGAGCTTGGATGGCGTGTACAGGTACAGCTGCCCATGCTGCTTCAACACGATACCACAGTTCATCAAGAGTAGTGACTGTCGAATTGTGACGAGCCAGTTGCTCGGCCACCATTGACCAGATGTTTTCAATTGGTGAGAGATCTGGAGAATGTGCTGGCCTGGCAGCAGTCGAACATTTTCTGTATCCAGAAACGCCCGTACAGGACCTGCAGCATGAGATCGTGCATTATCCTGCTGAAATGTAGGGTTTCGCTGGGATCGAATGAAGGGTAGAGCCACGGGTCGTAACGCATCTGAAATGTAACGTCCACTGTTCAAAGTGCCGTCATTGCGAACAAGTGGTGGCGAGACGTGTAACCAATGGCACCCCATACCACCACGCAGGGTGATACGCCAGTATCGCGATGACGAATACACGCTTCCAACGTGCGTTCACCGCGATGTCGCCAAACACGGATGCGACCATCATGATGTTGTAAACAGCATCTGGATTCATCAGAAAAAAATGACGTTTCGCCTTTCGTGTACCCAGGTTCCTCGTTGAGTACACCATCGCAGGCGCTCCTGTCTGTGATGCAGCGTCAAGGGTAACCGCAGCCACGGTCTCCGAGATGATAGTCCATGCTGCAGCGAACGCCGTCGAACTGGTTGTGCAGATGGTTGCTGTCTTGCTAACGTCTCCATCTGTTGACTCAGGGATCGAGACGTGGCTTCACGATCCGTTACAGCCATGCGGATAAGATGCCTGTCATCTGGACTGCTAGTGATACGAGGCCGTTGGGATCCAGCACGGCGTTCCGTATTACCCTCCTGAACCCACCGATTCCATATTCTGCTAACAGTCATTGGATCTCGATCAACGCGAGCAGCAATGTCGCGATTCGATAAACCGTAATCGCGATAGGCTTCAATCCGACCTTTATCAAAGTCGGAAACGTGTTGGTACGCATTTCTTCTCCTTACACGAGGCATCACAATAACGTTTCACCAGGCAACGCCGGCAAACTGCTGTTTTTGTTTATGAGAAATCGGTTGGAAAGTTTCCTCATATCAGCACGTTGTCGTTGTCGACACCGGCGCCAACCTTGTGTGAATGCTCTGAAAAGCTAATCATTTGCATATCATAGCATCTTCTTCCTGTCGGTTAAATTTCGCGTCTGTAGAGCGTCATCTTCGTGGTGTAGCAATTTTAATGGCAAGTAGTGTACATCTACAGATCAATAGCACAAGCGGATCTTATTAACGAGGCATCGACCTATACAGAAACACGGGCAGAAATGTAGATGCTAACTCTGACATCCAGTCGATCGTACATATGGCGAATACACACATTATTCGACATTTGCCCGACCTGTTCATGTAGTTCTGATAGAGTTGTTGGTCGACGAGTCGCACGAAGCGCTTCTTGTTCTATCATATCTCACACGTTATCTAGTGCAGACAAGTCTGCAGACCGTGCAGGCCAGGTAAGTAACTGCACGTCATGTTGACGAACCCAGGCGAGACGTAAAGCTTTGTGTTGTGCAGACGTCAAGGGTACACGAGTAGGCTTTCGGCTCCGAAAGCCCATATCGATGATGTATCGCTGAATGGTTCGCACGCTGTCACTTGTTGATGGGCCAGCACTGATATCTGTAGAAATTTGCTAACGGGTTACACTTCTGTCACGTTATACGATTCTCTTCAGTCCCGATCTTGCAGAATCTTTTTCCGGCCGAAGCGATGTCGGAGATTTGATGTTTTACCGGATTTATAATATTCATGGTAAACTAGGGAAATGGTCGTACGGGAAAATCCCCACTTCGTCACTACCTCGGAATGCCGACTATAACACCACGATCAAACTCACTTAAATCTTGATCACCTGCAACAGTAGCAGCAGTAACCGATCTAACAACTGTCTTATATAGGTGTTGCCGACTGCAGCGTCGTATTCTGACTGTTTACTTGTCTTTGTATTGGAATAAACTTGCGTATATCAGTTTTTTGGCGTTTCTGTGTATAAGAGAAGACACATTTCATGTGATACATTCTGATGGATATGTGCAGTCACCAACGATAACGCACTGGGAATGTACATTTTTCAGTGCGGGATAGTTTTCAGCAAAGGAGTCACATACACAAGGTCTTCCATATTACATTATAAAATAAATCTAAGGGTGTCCGATTCGTCATCTCCAGTTCGAACGACCCTACTGTTTGGAAGACGCTGATCTGAAAATGAATGATCGAATGTGAGGATACTCCTTCTTTCTGAGATATGGAATCCGTATCAAGCTGTACCAGTAGCCACTGCTCAAGTGTCTACAGGTAACTAAGGCATTTAACTCAATGAATAAAACTGGAGATGGCAGGTTTTGTGCTGGCAGCCTGTAGAACAAATTAACTTTCGATGATACGCTGTTATTCAGTCACAAACACGAAGGTTTTTCTGTACTACACATTCGAATATTAAGCGTGCCACATACGTGGAAGGCTGCCTCATCGCCAAATATCCTGTATGTCTCCACCGTTGCTCCAACTTAATTCGGCTTCAACCGCTCGAAATTTTTACAATCATGACATTTTCTGTAATTATTGTAGATATACTGCTAAGAAATGAATGCACTATCTGGTCATAAGTAACCGGACTCCTGTTAGTGAATATTGTTATGGGGTGCATCCACCACTCGCCTTTTTGATGGCTTGAACTCCACTGGATATACTTGCAGTGAGGCGCCTGAGCGTCTGTGGAGCAACGGCTGTCTATTCGTCCTCAGGTGTCGGAATCAGAGAAGGCAGTGGTCTTGGACACTGGTGTCTGCAGTGAAGTCGACGACATAACTCAACTCAGTGATGTTCAAACGGGTTCAGATCGGGTCTCTAGGCCGGTCAGTCTATTTCAAAAATCTTGTTATCCACAAATCATTGCCTTATAGACACGGCTTTGTGGCAAGGTCCATTATCATGCTGGTACAAATAATGATCGTCTCCGAAATCTTCCTGTATTTTACGCAGTGCTCAACACTGTAAAATGTATTCATATCATAGGCATCTAGCGTTTTCTTAACCACGATAAGGGGACCTCACATCAAGCATGAAAAACACCCTAGTACCGTAACACTAATTCTTCCGTAATTTACTGTTGGCACTACACGTGATACCAAGTGACGTTATCCAGGCATTCGCCAAATCCAAACGAATCACTCGTTTACAGTCATCCACTCTCCAGTGGCGTCGCTCTTTACATCACTTCAAGCATCGCTTAGCATTCACTATTGAAATGTGTGGCTTATGAGGAGCTGCTCGACCATTGTATCCCATTCTTTCTAATTCCTTACGCATAATCATTGTGCTCTTGGTACTCACGAGTGATTCCTTCAGCTGATTTCATGTGGTTTCTTGATAACCACCCTCTGCAGTGCTCGTTGGTCCCTCTCCGTTGGTATATGAGGTCTGCTTGGTCTTCGTTTAGTTGTCTTTCTTCCTTCGCACTTACACTTCCCGGTCATATCACTAACAGTCCACTTGAGCGGATTTGGAAGGACTGAAATGGTTCAAATGGTTCAAATGGCTCTAAGCACTGTGGCACTTAACATATGAGGTCACCAGTCCCCTAGACATAGAACTACTTCAACCTAACTAACTTAAGGACATCACACACATCCATGCCTTAGGCAGGATTCGAACCTGCGACCGTAATAACAGCGCGGTTCCGGACTGAAGTGCCTAGAACTTCTCGGCCAGAGCTGCCGGTGGACTGAAATGTCACTATTGGATTTGTTTCTCAACTGACATGCAACGACTACTCCACGTTGTAAGTCACTAAGCTCTCCTGACCAATTCATCCTGTTGTTACTGCTTCTCTACTGAAAACACAGTATTCCCTGCCTGCTTTTATAATGTCGGGTTCGCACCTCATGATATCCAGTTGTCAATTTGTATTACATAGCTGTGTCCGGATATTTCTGATTAGATAGTGTAGTTACAGCCTTTTGTAATCGATGCATTCATTTTGCATTGACCTGCATTTGTGGAGGAGTAAAAGAACGTTGACATTGTCGTAACATTACAGACGCTGGGGTCTGGGACAGACTTATTCTTCCTCTGTGGAACATGCTTTAATGGAAAACTAAATACACGATGTATATCGTCAAGTTTTGTATTAAAAAAGCACAAAGATGAAGGCTAGTCGGAATACTTGAAATAAACAGGTTATAGTTGATCGAATCTTATTTCTTTTCCCATCTCAGTTACGCTTGTGTTAACAGTAAAACAACCTTTATTGCTATTTTTGTTAAATATTACCTACTTCCTTTCACGTATCTCTTGTATCTGTATCAATAATGTCCTTGAAAGTCGTCAGTGATTTTGTTTACGTTGTCACTTCAGGATGGCCTATGAAGCCGAAAACCTGTCTTGTGACAAAATAAATAACAGCTTCAGAACATCAGGAAAATATTCCCTTTATGATCTTACTGTCATGTTCCGTTACTGAACCGTATAAAATTTCACTAAATGAAACTAATGTGAGCTGGTATCTTCGTGGCATCTTGAACAGAGAAGAAATTTTGTGACTACCGTAGCTACTGTGTCGTGAAAGAAGCCAAATCACGCACATTATAGCTCGCGCCAGCACTACAGATATCGTTAAACGCTGCACATCTGTAAGATAACGCCTTCATCAATACAATAGTCAGCTTTGAAACGAGAGTGTTGGATCACTTGTTGGACTGAACAGCTACAGGACAATACCGACGAGACTGTAGCGAAGTATACTGAGACTATCCGAACCTTTCAGGACAACGTTGGTGGAAGACTTCTGGAAAATGCCCAGTCATTACAGCTGGATTTGTTGTACTAGTTACAATATCAAAACCTAAATACAGTCTATGAAACTACAGTTTTCAGAATTCTCTGGAGAAGAGACAAGTGGCAGCTTGACTGGAACGAACTTATTAAAGGTAGAAGTGTGTATGGGGTTTACTCCCAGATATCAGGGAAAGACTAAGACTGAAGCTATCCACAACATTTATTTAAAGTTGGAATACGGCATGTAGATACATGTTCGAAATATACAAGACCGTAATATGAGGTGAAGAATTAGGATTTCTGCAGCTACATGTCCGAAATGTAATGGATAATTCTTTGCATTGTGAAAACAGGAAAACACAGGGAAACGTTGGTTTTTGTTCACACTACTAAACACATACAGCTGGTTGGATCTAATGACGTTAAGACAATATATTTATTTTTAAAGGTGAAATGTGATAACATCATCAACCATATTGTGGCTTTCTTCGCAACGACTGGCAGGACATTTGACACAAGATGTGAAGATGACATCAGGGCATGGAAATACACTACAAACCATTCAACATTTGCAGAACATCTTAAACAGGAATACCATAGACCAAGCACTATAGAAAAATACAAACACCTCCATCCTTTCCGAGACAACTTCCATGCCAGTATACTCGTACACAAAGCATTAACACATAACAAACAGTCAGTGACCAAATAAATATTGAAACAAGACACTATATAAGATAATTGAAAAACCACATAGTGAAAGAAAAAATTATACTTTGTCTTTCCCATTCTTAACTCTCCCTCATCCTTTACCCACGCCCCCCACCACCCTCCAAAACCATTTCACCTCTTGATCCTCACCTTTTTGAAAGTCGCTCTTCATTTCACCACTTTCCACTCACTTTTCACTTACCGTTACCGCCTCCGTCACACCCCCACCAGCATCTTCTCTCCAGACAGATTTTCAATCACCGAGCGAAGTGGCGCAGTGGTTAACATATTTGAATCACTCGAGCGAAGTGGCGCAGTGTCTAACATATTTGAATCACATTCGGGTGGACGATGGTTCAAACACCGTCCGCTCATCCAGATTTAGGATTTCCATGATTTCCCTAACCTGGATTTCCACGGGACCTTAAACCTAATCTTCCTTTTTCCTTAGATTTTCATTTTCATCAGTAGTCCTGAATTTCTCTTACATATTAAATAAATAATCGTACACAGTAACATAATTAAATGGAATGATATATGCATGCATAAGACGAACGGCAGGGAAAGAAGAACTGTTTCAGACAGAAAAAACTAGTGTAAAGTTGGTCACACTATATAAAACACGCGAGACATATTAAGCCAGAGAGACACAAGTAAAGAGTAGTAGTGCTTCAATATATTGTGTTTTAACACAACGGCCGAAATTACGTACGTACCAAACAGTGGGCTATAGCGTTGAATCAAACTGGACTCATTGTGACAGGCTGCCTACGAACAACTTCTGACAGTAAAATTTGTCAAGTTGTGGGTATAACGCTATCTGTACAATTGACGGAGAAACAGCCGCAAAAATGGAGGAAATCGATCCCAGGCACCCCATATTCGGACGTGAGCCGCAAAAATATAGGCTGATGTCAAGGAGGAGCTTCATACGCACATCATCAGCAATTACATCAGCACCTGGAGTTCGCGGAACAGAGCTATGGTGAAATTCATTAACCGACAGTGTGGGGGAGAACATCAGAGAGGAACCTATCGCGGGAGTTCATCTACCGTATGTGACATGGAAAGCACTAAACGGACTGAAGATAGCATTGCACGATGCAAGATGAGCCTTAGAGAAAGTTATGTTTCATGATTGAATACGAGTTCTGTGAGTGTGGTGACCTGCATGACCCACATCTGCTCTGCAGAACCGATTCTTGCCGCACCGGAGGTCTATATTTAGCAAGTAATAAGACCATCAAGACTGCGAAATTCTAATTTTTTCTAATATAAAATCAGCAGTGTCTTGGAGAATTTTGTCATTATTTTGTATTGCAGTGTCGATTTGTGTTTTTGTATTCTGTTTTTATGTCCGCCCCCGGTAGCTGAGCATCAGCGCGACAGAATGTCCATCCTAAGGGCCGCGCTTCGATTCCCGACGGGGTCGGAGATTTTCTCCGCTCAGGGACGGGGTGTGGTGCTGTCCTAATCATCATCATTTCATCCCCATCGACGCGCAAGTCTCCGAAGTGGCGTCAAATCGAAAGACTTGCATCGGGCGAACGGTCTACCCGACGGGAGGCCCTGGTTACACGACATTTTATAATTCTGTTTTTATAACTTTGTGTTATCTACGTCTTGGATAAGTAAAATAAATAACACAAAAAATGAATAGTTCTGCAAGGCAATATGGGTTTAGTCCAGAATCAACAGTACCAAACGGAAATATGACACAAAATCGTGCAAGCAGACGGTATTTCCTGATGTGAACCTCCTTTCAATTAAGTAAGTAAAAAACGACCTTTTTCTATTGAACTGTTTCTAGATGCAGACAGCAAGTCAAATTATAAGTAACTTTGCTTGTAGGCCAATAACGATGTTTTATTTCAACAAAAGTAAAAGCGTTTTGCGATAAGAACACACATTTCCTTGTAGTTGCAAAGCCGACGTTGAGAGACCTCAATAATCGTAAAGCATATGCGAAAGATTTGGCCACAGAAGTGAAGAAATGAATAAAATAAAATACAGGCTCATCCGAAGAAAAATTTAATTGGAGTCAGGTGGAGAGAGGTGAGGAGGTGCCTAGTGAAGTTAGCAACGCACCTCATCTGGTAGTTGTGGATGCGACACACGTCGTCGTACTTGTGGTAGGTGGCCTGGAAGAGCAGGTAGCACTCCTCCCACTCCACCTGCACCCGCAGCTGTCCCTTCTCCGTGAGGTACGGGCAGCCCGGCTCTCGCACCTGCAACACGACACAGGCGCTTACGCATATACCGAGGAGCAGCCAAACAACCACCGAGACACGCCGTACGAGCTAGACGGCAAAGCTGCACGAACAGCCAGTCGACTCTGCGCTTTTGTACATTGCTAACAAGAAGCGCGACCATGTTTTAAGGAGTATGGCTACCATCAGACTTACGCAGAAAGATCTTCCATGTCACTTACCAACCGCTGCAACATGGTGTTTTCACCTCTAGAATATTCCGTAAATATGAGTAAAAAACTGACAAGGGGACCCTGCATAGTGTATGTCACGGATTTTGATGGGCTTGAAATATGTTGTAAAGGAACTTACCCTGAGACCTGGCTATCCGTTTTTTTAGCGAGGGTCCTTGGTTTTTGAGAAAATCGATTTTGAAGTTCATTGCTGGCTTTGTATATCCGTAATATGCCGTATTTTTCGAGCAAGCCAGCGTAGCGCAGCGGGAACGGTTTACGGCTATCGCGCTGGAGGTACCGTGTTCTAATCCTCCTCGTGTACTTTTTTTTTTAATCGACCAAATTTTTCAATTTTATTTCAAAGAATATCAACAAACAGTGTAAGTTGTTCGAAATTATAAAGATATATTCAGTTAGAAACTTTTTCTGTCATACAATATTATAAAATCTTAATTTTCATCGTCCACATTGCTTGGTGTGCCAGAACAATATTGTGGGTGATATTTATCATAGAAACAACCGAAGCACAAATATTCGCAGCACCACGCACATTTTATGAAAGCAACCGTCTTGCAGGCGCACAGTTTCTTCATGAGCGATGCCGGGAAACACAATTCTTTTTCATTGAAAAAGATCTCTCTTTCATCCGCTAATTTCGATGCGAACCACGCGTATTAATCATGCTTTGAAAATTAGGCACGCTGAATTGATGTAGGATTAGCGAATGTAGTTTTATCGAATTTTCCCTAGAAGGTATCTCTCTATTGTCTTCCATCAATTCGGGAGCATTCTGAATAATTTTCATGAGGATTTTCATCTGTCGGTAAAAATAAACATCGCAGGGCAGGCAATAAGGGGTGCACTTTGGTGGGACCATTTATAGGGTGCAGGTGCTCGCTTTCCTTTCATCATCAGTGAATATTGTATAAAGCTGAATCGCTTTTGCCCTTCCCACGAATCGATAATGTACAAAAATCTTTTCTGTCCCACGTACGGAAGAATTACAGAACGCAAAAATTCTTCGTACACCAGTTTCCTGAAGTTCCCGGATTTCGTGCAGGACATGACTACATTTTCCTATTAACTCCTCTACTCGTTTTTCAACGTTAGGACCAAATTTTCCGGACGGTTCTTGCATATATAAATAAAAGTGGTATGGGAGCAAGACTAGTACACGGTACCTTTAGCGCGGTAGCCGTGAACTTTTACCGCTGCGCTACGCTGACTTGCTTGGAGTGTATGTAATGTTACGGGTATACACAGCGCACATGAGCTTCAAAATCGATTTTCTCAAAAACCAAGGCCAATCGCTAAAATACCGGATAGCCAGGTACTCACGGTAAGTGCCTCTAGAACATATTTGAAGCGCGTCAAAATCCGTCATTTACAGCTTGTTGGGTCCCCTTGTAAGTTCATTACTTACTGAAAAAGGATGTAGTCAAAATTCATCGAATCTACCACAGGTATGTTATCAAACAGCGACGAGAGTAGAAAGCAAGAAAATCTGAAGTGAAACATGGCATATAGTCAATATAAGTCGTGAGGGTCAAGGTAACGACTAGAGGTACGTCACAGATAACGATGAATTAAACGTAACTATTTCGAAATATCTTTCAAAACAAGTAAGACGACAAAATGGAAAATGGTTGAGAGATATAATAACGGTATGCGGAAGAGAAAACACAAAATTATGTTAGTATGGCATCACAATCGATCAAATTACCTGGAAGATTGCACAATAAATTATTGATCAAGAAATCGAAAGGCATCAGCACGAATTAATGATGAAGACAAAGAAACAGTTGATGCGTCGATTTATTAACGGCAGTAGGAGACAAATACTTAATAACTGGAGGAGAAAAAGGAGTGCCGAGAGGTTCTGGTGGAGAATACACTATTTGCAGACTAAGGTTTCAACTGGCTTTAAACGTAGAGCTTCAGTAAATGTTACTGATTTTTAATTTTGTAATATAGGCACGGGCTTCTAACGCAGAGACTGTTAGAAAACGGAGAGTTCCTCAGTGGTGAATGGAGAGCTGCATGTCTGGAAATACTAGGACAGAGAAGAAGAGAAATAAATGGCGCTGGCAACTGACGCCCTAATGTAGGACAGATAGATGACATTGGAAATCTCTGAGGACTAACATAGATGGGTATGGCTGCGGCTAATCGTACTTTTAGAACTCTTTAATACATGCAATGACATTGCAGCCTGATGACAGTGTCATGTGTTATTTACCTGGGATTAAAGCAGAATGAAAGATTCATCATGAGAGTACTTCAGTTAATTCAGATGGCACAGCTGTTATTAAATTTGAGAGTACAGAAATTCCTAACATCACTTCTGTTGACAATCAAATGGTTCAAATGGCTCTGAGCACTATGGGATTTAACATCTGAGGTCACCAGTCCCCTAGAACTTAGAACTACTTAAAGCTATCTAACCTAAGGACATCACACACGTCCATGCCCGAGGCAGGATTTGAACCTGCGAACATAGCGGTCGCGCGGTTCCAGACTGAAACGCCTAGAACCGCTCGGCCACACCGTCCCGCTATTGAAACCACTTTTACTCTCTGATGAATGGAAGATGTTGAGATAATGTGGTTCCGCTTAAGTGATTGCACTGTTAGCATTACGCACATGATGTATCGATGGGAAGTTCAAGCAGTCAGTTCGGTAACGCAAGTGATGAGGCGATTATGGGAATTTACACATGTTCTGGAATCTGTGGGACAGAACAACATAGGACATATTTGAGTTACAGCAGTCCAAGTTTCTAGACTCACTGTAATATCGTAATTGTAGTACAGTGTAACTGAATGATCCGTTTTTTCTTCATTAATGTATTGTGTACATCGTTTCTTTTCTAATATATCTAATTTTTGTTGCTCAAAGAGTAGAGGACGCTCTTTGTAGAGCTAAGCTATTTCATCCTTGTGAACTGGAAGTGGGGCGGAGGAATTCGGAATTGGGATTGTTTAGATTGGGATTATCAGTCCCGGTATTTGTCTCACAACCGAGGGAACCTCCAAAAAACATTGGTTGCAACGGGGGATTTTAGGTAAGTTTAACTGAATGCTGGGACAACATTTACTGGGAAAGTTATAAGGTCATAGTGAGGCTGCATGTATCAGTTTTCAAATGCCGGAAAGTGAAATAAGTTAGTTGCTTTACAGGTCCAGTTTACCTGTGTACACATTTTGAAACAGGGAGCAGTCTTTGAAACAGCGTAAATAATTTCACAGGTTCTAAAAGCAGCTGAAGTGTACCTAGAAATTCTTATAGATATTCAGAATTGGAAATACCTCAGTTCCGTTTCTTACTCATTGGGATCTAGCTTCAAAGGTTCTATGGCGACAATGGACTGAGAACTCAAACACACATGCACTATCCAATCAAAAGTATCTGCACACTTCACGGTAGAAATTAATTTGAGGTGTGGCCACCAAGCGCCACTATGACGAATAAACTCTGCTGGGGACACATGCAAAGAGCTGTCTGTTTGTACAGGAATCGCAGCCCATTCTTCCTCAACAGCCGAAAGCAGGGAAGATTGGACTTTGGGGTCTGGAGGAAATTGAAGTTCTGACTAATCCCACAGGTGATTCATTGGGTTCAGATTGTTTCAACTCTGGGCAGGTCGGTCCATTAAAAATATTATTGTCCATAAACCATTGCCTTACAGATATTGCTTTATGACAGGGAGCAATATGATGCTGATACAGTCATTGTTTTCGAAATGTTCCTCTACTGTTGGCAACACAGTGGTGTAAAATAAGTTCATATCCTTCCGCATTTTACCTTTTTCTTAAGTGCTACAATGGGACACCACCATAATCACGGGAGCACCACTATACCGTAATACCACCAGATCCCTACTTCAGTGTTGGCACTACATATTCTGGCAGGTAACGTTCCCAAGGCACTAAGCAAACCAAGATACTTCCATCGGATTTCCACAAGGTATGACATGATGAAACACTCCAAATCAATCGTTTCCAGTCACCCACCGTCCAGTGGCTCTTTACACCACTTCAGCATCGCGTAGCACTGACTACAGAAATTTTTACCCCATGAGGAGCTGTTAACCAGTCTTTTTAATGGCCTACGCTGAGTCATTATGCTAGGTGGACTGTTGGTAGTGTTTTGGAACTGAAGACTATATCCTCCTGTCATGCAATTATCTACAACTGCCTTACGGATTGCTCGATGTTGCCTGATCGTCAGTGAATGAGATCTGCCTAGACTTGATTTATCTTTGGTTCTTCCTTTACGTTTCCACTTCTAAATCGCATTACAAATATTGGCATTGGGCAGCTTTAGAAGCGTTGAAATGTGCCTTTTGGATTTGTTACTCAGATGACATCCAATGACTTCCACGTTCGCAGTCACTGAGCTCTCGTGTCCGCTTCCGTAGTGCAGCGGTAGCGTTACCCCCTACCACGCAAGGGGGCCCGGGTTCCATTTCCGGCAGGGGACTGGGTATTGTGTGTCCTTCATCATCACTGACACCCAAGTCGCCGAAGTGACGTCAACTAAAACGACTTACAACACGGCGGCCGAACCTGGAAGGGGATATCCCGGACAATAAATACTTTACCATCATTTCATTACTGAGCTCTCGTGAGTGTCCTATTCTGCTGTGGCCGCTTCTCTATTGGCGTCACAACGTCCCGACGTCTGCGTATTCGTCTCTTGGAAGCACTACATCGCTATACCTGTCTCACTTCCAGCATAGCTTTTAGGATTCCTGAGAAATGGCGATGATTATGTATATGATGATGTGTGCATGGATGATTATTATCAGCAGTCTTTCTTCTTTCGTTTCACCCTCTTTGGGGTACGCTGGATCAATCATTTCTTTATGCGTTGCTCTTTTCTTAGGGCACAGTATTTCTTCATTCTTTCTGATCTTCTTCTTCTCTCTTCTTCCGAGATGAAGGATTTGGACTTTTGTGTGGATTTGTCTTGGAACCTTATGTTTTCATCTTTAGTAATTAATTTAGCATTAATTTAGCAGTTCGATCAATAAGTGAATTTTCTGAAATGTTTAATTCCACTAGGTCTTTCTCAGTTTCTTTTAACCAGTTGGGCTTCGTTTTTCGGTTACGGAAGAAGTCAAAGATTTGTTTAGTTAATCTGCTGGAATTCATTCTGAGATGACCATAAAAATTTATTCTCCTTTTTCGCATAGAATCTGAAAGTTTTTCAATTTTCTTGTAGAGAGTTTCATTTTTGATATATATAATCTTATTGTATTGAAATTTTTGGCCAATGATTTTTCTTAAAATTTTTCTTTCCTTTACCTCAAGTTTCTCCATTTGGCCTTTGAAATTCATGTTAAGTGTTTCTGCTGCATACAGTGCTTCTGGCTTAATCACTGTCTTGTAATGTGTAATTTTGGACCCCCATGAAAGTGATTTTTTGTTGTATGTATTTTTTGTTAGTTGGAAGGCCAATTCAAGTTTATTTTTTCTGGATTCCATTGCTTTGCTTTCCCCAGCATTCCAACTAATCCATTCTCCGAGATATTTGGATTCTTTTACTATTTCAATCTTCTGTTCTTGAATTTTGAGGTATTTATATGAGTGCTTGATGTTTCTCAATATCTTCGTTTTTTCAGAGGAGATGTGAAGACCAATTTTAGCTGCTTGTTTCTTTAGTTCAAGGATTTGCTCCCGTGCTTCTTCCATTGTTTCTGCAAACAGGGCCATACCATCTGCAAAAGCAATTCAATTTACTTTAAGGTTCTTCTTTTTGCAACCCAGTCTTATACCAGTCTTAATATTTGTGTTCCATTCTCTGACTACTTTCTCAGCAGTCTGTTATAGCCTAAATTATCTATTGAGTGTTGATACATGCCTCTTATCTGAAGCTTCGGGGTAATGTGCACCTAATAACGAATGATATGGTGGATGCGAACTGGAAGCTTACTTTACATGTTTTCAGACTCCTTCAGTATGTATGTGGAGATGGCTGGTTCGCCTAATATGCCCGTAATGTGAGTGTTTGGCGCGTGTCGGTCTGCGTCGGTGTTGATGCGGAGAATTTTTCTTTACAATGATACTATTTTCTTGAGATGCGTGGTTGCTAACATTGACCAAACTTCTAATCCGTACAGAATCTTTGGCAGGATACCATCCCTGCGCTACCTACGTTGTGTATGTAGCGATAATTTCCCACCCTGTAGCAGTGGGTACGATCGATAAAAAGCAATTCAACCATTGCTTCTTGCTCCATTGATTTGTTTTATGACCGTCAGGCAACTGTCGAGCTGCAGGCCCAGGTATGTTGCGGTGTCACTCCGTTATAACACTCTGCCAGCCATAGAGATTTGTCGGTTGTTGCCTCGCTGTGCGGCGGTATCTAGTTGTCGCTGCAGTTTAGGTTGCTGCTGCCTTTGTAAGCCGCCGCATCGTTCGCTTAGAGGGCAGTTTCACCTCCCGTTATTTTTGACACGTCACTAGTGTAGAGCATGGGGCCTAGAACAGAGTCCTTCGTGACACCAGCCACAGCATTCCTAATTGTGCAAACACGTTTGTCCTATCTGACAGAGAAATGGCTCACCGCTAGGAATGAGTCAATCGGACTGATCATATTTCCTGGAAGGTCTAACTGGGATAATTCGTATATCAAGCCATCACGCCAGACATTATCGAACGCTTTCTGTGTTTATTCTGTCCCTCGCCTCTATGTGCGTTACACCAGTCGTAGGAATTAGTGGATGGTGCTGTGTCCAGGTCGGAAGCCAAAGCGATTAGGGTTGATCATGTTGCTGTCTTCGTGGAATCTACGGGGCGGCGTGAAGGAGGGCGGTGCGAGGGGGGGGGGTGGGGGGGGGGGGGAAGTATAAGATACTTCAGTATTTTTCTCAAAGAGCACAGAAGTGACACGTGTCTGTAACTTTGGGGAAACATGAGATTCTCGTGTGGTTTGGGTAAGGTGATAATCTGAGCAGTTTTACAGATGGGTAAGTCATGATTTAGGGAGAGGCATTGGTTGTAAATTGTGGTGAAGTAGGTGACTGCAGAAGGAGTTAGGTGTTTTAGATGTTGGACACGGACCTCGTTCAGAGCAGGCAGTTTGTTGTTCTTTAGTCGTCTGATGCAAGCACATACAAGGCCATTGGAAACCACGAGAACTCTGTTTCTGGTCTGGTGTCTCTCAAACGAATAGCAGTACGTGTGGTATTAATAAGTAGGATGCAGTCCTACTTGGTATTTATCCGCCAATAGCAGGCCCTCGACTATAAATAAATATGTCTTTCCTGGACGGGAAAATATGTACTGTACTAGTACAGGTTGTGACACATGGATGGCGACTTATGGAATTTTGGGTCTGGTCGTGAGCCGTGTGCAGATAGCCGAAGCGGTTAAGGCGACCGGTCACATAAAGCGGTGCCCCATCTGGCACAAATTCTCAGTGTAGTCAACGCAATATAGAACCGATGGAGGTTCATATCGCAGTTGTGAATACATTTCCCATAATCTCTTTCCGTTTAGCCACTCGTCCGTCTATTACTATCTCCTGGCTTACACTCACGTCATATTCCATGACTTGAGTTCAGGCCACATAATATTCCACTTCTCCACTTACACTGGCCTTTCGTGATATCTAGTTGTCAATTCCGCATTATATGGGGCTCTTCTGATGCTTTTAATCAAGTAGTGTACACGAGGCGCACATGGTTTACACTGAGACAAAGGACTAAATTAAAATCTACTACTACTACCCTCTCCATCGGACTTCTTTCTTCTTTTAGGACAATTTTTGGACCTGGAAACAATATGCTAAATGTTGTGAACTCCTGTGGATCATTCCCATGTCGCTAGGATTTGGCTGAGAACGAAGAATCCACAAGGGCCAAATTCCGAAATAGTCCACCCTACTCACTATGATAGGAAGTAGTGACTAAAATAGTATCTACAGAAACCCCAAAAATCATGGAGGAGGAGACCTTCTGGACTGGACCTATTTGTTTTATTTCATACTTATAGGATATCGATTTCTTAAAGCAGCACGATTCAGCGGTTCCCCTCCCCGCCCCCCCCCCCCCCCGCAAAAAATGAAGAAATCATCTTTGAAGATCGGTTTTGTTCTCACTATCGCGTTTATTATTTGAATAATACATTTATTATTAAATCTGTATATTATTTGTCAAATACTGGCTGATAATTTTCTAAAACATTTACGTATTTAATTTTTAATTACAATTCACCTAAAATGCCAGTGTTCATAGTAAATTAAAATTCTGTACGGAAATGAGAAACACTCAATATAAAACAAAACTTTTATGTTTCTAGAGATGGTGAACATATAAAAACATAATACTGGAAACAATATTATCGATTTATATAACTTATTCATTAACGACAAGACATTTCGCATTTTCTCCAGACTATAAATTATTATATATATAGTCTAATTACACGCATCTGTTAAATAAAAATATAATAACTTTATGTTTTCAATTATTATGATTTTATACTTGTTATTTAACCTTTCAATCTCATAAAAATTTGGATTCAGAGAACAATAAATAGTCCTAGATCCAACCACAACTGAAGCAGCAATCTCACAGTTACGAAAGATGAATACTATCCGTCAAACTGCATAAGGCTGTGCTACAGTGCTTGAATTATTCTGTTGTTCTCAGCGTTTGAATGTCTTCAAAGCTTGGATGTTAAATAGCGCCTTCCTCTCTTTCTCCTTTCATTTTTTTTATAGAAGTGTTTGTACGGCTTTAGGGAATTCACGTTCTGTAGTTATGAACAAAATAAAGTGGGAAAGTCTGTAAGGTCCCCTTGTGAGATTACTCCTAGTCCACATTTGGAACCTTTAGAGTCGTGAAACATCAAAACGCGACAGGTCTCAGGTTCGAACTCGCCAATGCTTAAATTTTGAATAAAAATCGTCAGCAATGGCAGCTGAAGACTTCTGGTACAAGACGTCGCCCTCGTTCTGCCAACGGCCTTGTCAAAGAAGGCGGCGAGAGGCTACAACCAGATATAATGGGGGCAGTGAAGTGAAGTGGAAAGAAGAGAAGGATTTCCGCTCAGACGAGTGTATCAACAGCAGTCTAAAATGGCTTGTCGAAAGGAGGATTCTTCTATGGGTAGGATGGTAGAGTAGAGAGTGAGTTACTGTGAATAGTTTAGTCATAGGTTTGTTCTCATCGGAATCGACAGCAAACAAACACCAACAACAATAGTTGAGGTATACGTACCGACGCCGCAAGCTGGAGATGAAGAGAGTGAGAAATTATATGAGGATATTGGACGGGTAATTCAGTAGGCAAAGGTCGATTAAAATGTAACAGTTAGGGGGTATTGGAATGCTGTTGTAGGGGAAGGAACAGAAGAGCGAATCACGGGAGAATATGGGCTTGGTAACAAGAACGAGAGAGGAGAAAGAACAATTGAGTTTTGCAATAAATTTCAGTTCATAATGGGGTAAATACTTTGTTCGAGATCCACAAGAGGAGATGGTATACTTGAAAAAGGCCGGGAGATAAGGGAAGATTCTAGATACATTACATCAAAGTCTGGCAGAGATTCCGAAATCAGGAGGAGACAAGCCTCAGATCACAGTTTAGTAATGGAAAATAGGCTGAAGCTTAAGAGATTAGATAGGCAGAGTCAATGTGCAAGGAAGTGGGATACGGAATTATTAAGGAGTTAAGAATACGCTGAGGCTGCAGATAATGGCTGCAATAGACAGAGGTTGCCATAATGAATATCTCAGTAGGCAGTCCAGTTGAAGGGAAATGAACATCTTTAGAAAAGAAGAAATATCTCAGTTGGCCGCTGGAAAAAGTAAGTACAAAAATGTTCGGGGAAATTCAGGAATACAGAAATACAAGCCACTTAGGAATGAAATAAATATGAAGTTTAGGGAAGCTAAGGCGAAATGGCTGCACGCAAAATGTGAAGAAATCGAAAAGAAATTATTGTCCGAAGGACTGACTCGCCGTCCACAAAAGGCAAAAAAATATTAAAAGCAAGGGAGGTAACATTGAGTGCTTTGGAAATTCCACTGTGAAACGCAGATAAGAGAACATTCAGGGATATATGATATTTCACCGGAATTTCTAAAATCATTGGGAGAAGTGGCAACATAATAATTATTAATATTGGTGAGTAGATTCTATGAGAGTGCGAATATACCATCAGACATTCGGGAAAACACCATCCTCAGTACTGCGTTGATAATAAGTTCAGACAAGTGCGAGAATTATCACACAGTCACCTTAACAGTTTGTGCATCCAAGTTGTCAGCAAGAGAAATATACGTGAGAATGGAAAAGAAAATTGAAGATCTGTTTGATGACGATCAATTTGGCTTTAGGGAAGGTAAAGGCACCAGAGAGAGAGTTCTGATGTCGTGGTTGTTAATGGAAGCAAAGAGTGAAGAAAAATAGACACTTCATAGTATTTCTCGACCTGAAAAAAGTAAAATGGGGCAAGCTGTTCGAAATTCTTAGAAAAATGTTGGTAAACCACAGGGAAAGACGGTAATACACAATTTGTACAAGAACCAACAGGAAGCAATCAGTCAGGAAGATCAAGAACTAAGTGTTCGAATTAAAAAAGGTGTAAGACAGGGACGTAATTTTTCAGCCTTACTGGTCGATCTATACATCGAAGAAGCAATGATAGAAACAAAAGAATGGTTCAAGAGTGAGATTATAATTCAGGGTGAAATGATATCAGTGATATGATTCGCTGATGACATTGCTATTCTCACTGAAAGCGAAGAAGAAATACAATGCTTGTTGATTAAAATGAACAGTCTAATGAGTACACAATATGGATTCAGAGTAAATGGAAAAAAGACGGGAATAACAAGAGAAACAGCGAGAAAATTTACTTGAGAACTGGGGACCATGAATTAGATGAAATTAAGGAATTCTGCTACCTAGGCAGCAAAATAACCATTGATGGATAGAGCAAGGACGACATAAAAAGTAGGCTACTGCTGGCAAAAAGGACATTGCTGGAAAAGAGAAGTCCTGTAAAATAAAATAAAAAAAGCTTAATTTCAGGAAGAAATTTGTGAGCATTTACGTTTGCAGCACAGCACTGTATGGTAGTGAAGCGTGGCATGCAGGAAAAATAAAAGCAGAAGAGAATCGAAGCTTTTGAGATGTGGTGTTACAGCCAAATGTTGAATATTAGGTGGATTGATAACATAAGAAACGAGGAGGTTCTCAGCAGAATCGTTGAGGAATATATGAAAAACACAGACAAAAAGAATTGAGAGAATGGTAGGATATCTACTAAGACATCAGGGAATAAATTGCACGGTATTAGAGGGAATTGTAGGAGGTAATAGCTGTAGAAGAAGACACATAGTTGAATACAGTCAGCAAATAACTGAGAACGAAGGCTGAATTGCTACTCCGAGATGAAACGATTGCTATAGGAGAAGAAATCGTGGCGGGCTGCATCAAACTAGTCGAAAGACCGAAAACACAAAAAAAAGCTAAAAAAAATGCAACCTGTGTGGGATCACTATTACTCAACTATATCACTTCCTGTACACTCTAACATTTCGTACCTTTTGTGGGAAAAATAAATTGCCATTATAACGGCTGGTGAAAAAACCTCAAAGACAGCTTACCTAAAATAACGGCCTTGATTGGGGCACAGTGATTGTAATTGGATGAATTCCGGTTCTTGTTGAAAATTGTGTGTCAAGCCAGTCTCTCTCTATCTCTCTCTCTCTCTCTTACACACACACACACACACACACACACACACACACACACACACACACACACACACACACATATATATATATATATATATATATATATATATATATATATATAATTGAAATATATAGTAGAAATACAAGTATCATTCGAAAAAACGGAATATATAACATGCAACAAACAAGCACCAAAGCGTATGAACACGAAATACGGAAAAATTAAAACCGATTTCTCAGTTTAAATACTTGGGGGAAATATACAACAAAAAGGTCTGGAAAAAGCTGCAGACGATGGTCGCTGTCAAAATACGGTAACTGCATTCAGATCAACACAAAATATTTATAACAAAATATCACTTTCTAAATTAAGTAAACTTAGGCATTACAGCATTTTAATCAACCCTGAATGTCTTTATGGAACAGAAACTTTAATTTTAAATAGAAATAGGGATTCAATATGAATTAAAAAGAAAGAAAGATTATTAGGAAAACATTGGGCACAAAAATTACTGATGGAGGAACGTAGAGGCTGAGAAGTAATAGGGAAATAGAAGAATACACATACATGGTGACATTAGAAAACGAAGACTCGAATTTTATGGGCACATTAAAAGAATGGCATTCACTAGGTTGACATAACTAACAGCAGACTTCAAGGAAAATAGAAGTAAGGCCAAAACTGAGCTACAGAGCGATTAAGGAGGATCTTAAAGTAGCTGGTATAACTCAGGCAGACGTTACACATAGAAAAACATTGAGACAAAATATATTTGATTGGAAAGTTGGGCAGAGAGAAATTAGAAAAAGGACTGGAACACCGTGGTTTGGTGGAAGAAAGAGAGTCCATTCTCAAAGACTGAAACGAATATGGACACAAAGGAAGGCCAACCATCAAACTCGACACTGGCTGATTGTACGTCGCCTGGTCCTATTGGGCCCATACGTGTATAATATATATCATCCTGTCCCTTCTACTTGTCAGTGTTTTCCGCATATTCCTTTCCTCTCCCATTCAGCGCAGAACTTCCTCGTCCCTTACCTTTCCAGTCCACGTAAATTTTAACATTAGTCTGTAGTACCATATCTCAAATGCTTAGATTCTCTTCTGTTGCGGTTTTTCCCCCAGTCCATGCTTCACTGTTATACAATGCTGTGCTCCAAACGTACATTCTCAGGAATTTCTTTCTCAAATTAAGGTCTGCGTTTGATACTAGTGGACTTCTCTTAGCCAGGTGTGCCCCCTCTGCCAGTGATAGTCTGCTTTTGATGTCCCCCTTGCTCCGTCCATAATTGGTTATTTTGTTGCCTAGGTAGCACAATTCCTTAACTTCATCTACTCCGTGACCATCAATTCAGATGTTTAGTTTCTCTCTATTCTCTTTCCTGCTACTTCTGTTTCTTTCGTCTTTCTTCGATTTATTCTCAACCCATATTCTGTAATCATCAGCCTGTTCATTTCATTCAGCGGACCCTGCAATTCTTCTTCACTTTCACTCAAGATAGCAATGTCATCAGCGAATCTTATCACTGATATCGTAGCACCTTGTTTTTCAATCCCACTCCTGCACCTTTCTTTCATTTCCATCACTGCTTCCTCGATATACAGATTGAATAGTAGGGTGAAAGTCTACATCCCTGTCTTACATCCTTTTGAATCGGAGAACTTCGTTCTTGGTCGTTAACTTTTATTATCCGCTCTTGGCTCTTATACATACTGTATATTATCCGTTTCTCCCTATAGGTTACCCATATTTTTCTCATAATTTCGAACGTCTTGCACCATTTCACATTGTCGAGCGCTTTTTCCAGGTCAAAAAAATTCTATGAACGTGTCTTGATTTTTCTTTGGTCTTGCTTCCATTATGAACCGCAAAGTCAGAATTGCCTCTAAGGCGCCTTTACCTTTCAAAAAGCCAAAGGATCATTATCTAATTATCTGACACTTCCTCGATTTGCTTTTCTTTTCCTCTGTATTTTATTCTTATCGGCAACTTGGATACATGAGCTGTTAAGCTGACTGTGCGATAATTCTCACATTTGTCAGCTATCGCAGTCTTCAGAATAGTGTGGATGACATTTTTCCGAAAGTCACCATACTCATACATTCTACACACCAACGTGAATAATTGTTTCGTTGTCACTTCCCCCAGTGATTTTAGAAATTCTGATGGAATGTTTCTATACCTTCTGCCCTATTTGATCTTAAGTCCTCCAAAACATTTTTAATTCTGATTCCAATACTGGGTCCCTTATCTCTTCTAAACCGACTCCTGTTCTCCTCCTATCACATCAGAGAAATGTTCCTCCTCGTAGAGGCCTTTAATGTACTCTTTCCACCTATCCGCTCTCTCTTCCACATTTAACAGTGGAATTTCCGTTGCTCTCTTAATGTTACCACCCTGGCTTTTAATTTCACCGAAGGCTGTTTTTATTTTCCTATATTTTGAGTCAGTCCTTCTGGCAATGATTTCTTTTTCGATTTCATGCAGCCATTTCATCTTAGCTTCCCTGCACTTCCTATTTATTTCATTTCTCAGCCACTTGTGTTTCTGTATTCCTGAATTTCCCTGAACACTTTTGTACTTCCTTCTTTCATCGATCAACTGAAATATTCTTTTGTTACCAATGGTTTCTTCGCAGTTACCTTCCTTATACCTAAGTTTTTCTTTCCAAATTATGTGATTGCCCTTTTTAGAGATGTCAATTCCTCTTCTGCTTTACTGTCTACTGAGCTATTCCTTATATCTCTTTAGAGAATCTCAAGCGTATCTCGTCATTACTTGGTACTTTTGTATCCCACTTCTTTGCCTATGGATTCTTCATGACTATCTCTTAAACTTCAGGCTACTCTTAGTCACTACTACATTGTCATCTGATTCTATGAGGTGAGTCACCTAGCATTACCACTGGAAACACCTCCCAAACCACAACAAACACTGAATAACCAATTCCACACACCGACAGTTAGGAGAGGGGCTGGTGGAAATGGTTAATACAAACCATTGAGAAATGCACGCAGGTATGATTTTCAACACATACTTATGATTTCATAAATGGAAATCTGTTACTTTTGGCACAACTGAAAATAGAAACAAATACTTAATCAGTGCTGTTTGTTACATTGTGATATGTTAAGTACATCGAGAGTAATTTGTAACGTAATGTTAACGTTTGAAACCTCAGACGTTCAGTCGCGTGTTGTAACAAAGAAGATCTGTACGGGTATGTTTACGAGTTTGGCTGTGTCCGTGTCTGCATGTAGCGCTTGCTGAATTAGTCCTTGTACTCTGAATAACTGTAGTACACTGTGGTACCGGACGTCTGTGGTAGTGTACTGTACACAAATAAGAATAGATGTACGCACGGTAGGAACGTGAGAAGGTTGTAAGTTCAAATGGCTCCAAGCACTATGGGACTTAACATCTGAGGTGATCAGTCCCCTAGACATAGAACTGCTTAAACCTAACTAACCTAAGGATATCACACACATCCAATCCCGAGGCAGATTCGAACCTGCGACCGTAGCAGTCGCATGGTTCCGGACAAACTACTAGAACCGCTCGACTATAGCGGCTGACAGGTCGCAAGTACAATAGTGTGTACATTGTTCTAAGAACTGTGAAAATGGTTTATTCTGACCCTGAAAAGGCAGAGATGAAATCTTTGGTGAGTGTAGACAAAATGCAGCTACTGCCTGCAGGTTGTATGCAGAAAGGCACCCGGACGGAGATCATCCAACGCGCCGCACATTTGAAAACATCTACAAACAACTGTATGCAACAGGTGCGGTCGTAACACGCGAACAGGTCCGTAACAAACCGTCACAGGAGAAGGAGCTGCAGCTGGTGTGTTAGTTGCTGTTGCCGTAAACCCACACGTGTGTTCACGTGACATCGCCAGAGGCAGTGCATAGGGTCAAAGTAGCGAAATGAGCACACTTCATCGTCACAAATTTTACTCGTATCATGTATCGCTGCATCAGCAATTACGTGGAGATGACTTTAATAATCGAGTGAGTTTCTGTCAATGGGCATTAACAGAGAATGCGTTGCAGTTCTACCTGTTTACCAATGAAGCAGGTTTCACAAACCACGGTGCAGTAAATTTATGAAACATGCATTACTGGTCCGTGGACAATCCTCACTGGCTTCGACAGGTAGAGCGACAGCGACCGTGGAATGTAAATGTATGGTACGAAGTAATTGGCGACCATTTCATTGGTCCTCAATTCATTGAAGGCACCCAGACAGCTGCTGAATACATCGAGTTTCCACAACAAAATGATCTCCCAACATTGCTGGAAACTCTTAGACGTATGTGGTATCAACATGATGGTGCTCCTACACATTCCGCAATGAACACTATGGTAACCCTTGAGAGAATGTTCGACGGGCGTTTCATAGGACGTGGCCGACGCATAAATTGGCCAGTCCGTCCTCCTAATCTTACACCTCTAGACTTCTTTCTGTGGGGTACGTTAAAGGAGAATGTGTACCGTGGTGTGCCTACAACCCCACAGGATATGAAACATCGTATTGAGGCAACGTGTGACAACATTAGACCAGATGTACTGCGTCGTGTAAGACATTCATTACGCGGTAAATTACAAATGTGTGCAACAAATGATGGACACCACTTTGGCCTGAAATGTCAAAACACACTCTTTTACATTCTGCAATCGAAAACAAACAAAAAACAAAAAGAATTGTAAGTTTAACTACATTCTTATGTTAATGTACATTTTCCTCTAACAAATCCGTAGCGTACGGACTTCTTCAGAGAAAAAGACTAATAAAAATGTTAGGATGTGGACGTAACGTGCTGTTCATGTCTCTTCTTTACCCACGTTGCATCATTGTTGTTTTTGTATTTCTAATTAATTCGCTTCTCTCCGATACACACGACTGAACTGCTGAGGAGTTACTCAAGCGTCAACTTTACGTTACAAATTACTCTGTATGTAATTAACATTTTACAATGTACCAAACGGCAGTGATTAAGTATTTGTTTCGATTTTCAGTTGTGCTAAGAATAGCAACAGTTTTAAGTTAAAAAAAAAAACATAAGTATATGTTGGGAATGACACTTGCATGAATGTATCAATGGTTTGTATTAACCAATTCCACCAGCCCCTGTCCTAACGGTCTGCGGAATTGGTTATTCAGTGTTTGCTGTGGTTTGAGAGGTGTTTGCAGTCGTAATGTAATTTGACTCACCGTGTATATCTGCTCCTGGGTACTTCTTACAATCCAGCATCCAATTTGTGAATCTCTGTCTGACCATGATGTAATCTTCCAAGTATACCTCCTCTTCCTTGTGGTTCTTCAACAGAGTTTTAGGCTTCGCTAGCTGAAATTTGTTACTGAACTCAATTAGTCTCTCTCCTCTCTCATTCCTTGTTCCAAGCACATATTCTGTTGTAATAATTTCTTCTGCTCCTTGCCCTACACATGCCCAGTCCCCCTTGACTATTAGATTTTCATCTCCCATTACGTACTGTACGACTTTCAGCTTGCGATAGTGTGTGTGTGTGCGAGAGAGAGAGAGGGGGGGGGGAAGAGAGAGCGAGATAGAGAGCGAGAGCGAGAGGGGGGGAGGAGAGGGGGGAGAGATGGTACCTCTTTGACGGAGACGCCGGTCTCCATGATGATGCCCTCGTCGGACACCTCCTGCGCGTAGTAGTGCGAGAAGGGCGCTCCGGGCAGCGGCACCGGCTCCACTGGACCGCCCTTGCCGTGGTAACGGAGCAGGTACGCCGTCCAGCACACGTACCTGTGGGCACCACACATACCGTACAAAACATCGCTTTCTCTAGTATGCTGATCAGTGTATCTACATCTAAAGGCTTAAGTAGTGCCTGTTCCTTCAGACATACTTCCATATCCGAAGAAATATTGCGTCGTACTTCTGAATAATACAGTCACTGCAATATCGCATCGTATCTTACAAAATGGGGGAGGTTACCTACTTCTTCTTCCCGTTTTTTTTCTTTTTTCTTTTTTTTTTGTCCTCATGGACCGAATGCCTACGTTTCGTGGTAAATAGTACTTGGGTTCCTCAGCCAAGAGCAGACTTCTCCTACAGAAATTATGTCATAAGTTCTGGAAATCGCACAGAGCTGAAGTGCGAATTCCGAGAAGTCTTTGCCATCTCCCCATGGCAAAGCAGCATCAAGAATGAAATAATCCAAAATTGCTTGTATTCAGGTTTTCTGCTAATATGTTTCTGAAATTTCAAAGACAGTAACGGATTTGTAACAATTTTTCCTGTGCTTGAGTGTTTCACTGACATAGACTAGAAAGAATTGCAGAATCCAGGTAGAGTTAGGTGGTCAATCTCCAAACTGAAACTTCCTGGTAGATTAAAACTGAGTACCGGACCGAGACTCGAACTCGGGACCTTTGCCTTTCGCGGGCAGATGCTCTACCAACTGAGCTACCCAAGCACGACTGAGGCCCCGTCCTCACAGCTTTACTTCTGCCAGTACCTCGTCTCCTACCTTCCGAACTTTACAGAAGCTCTTCTGCGAAAGTCTGGAAGGTAGGAGACAAGGTACTGACAGAAGTAAAGCTGTGAGGAGGGGGCGTGAGTCGTGCTTGGGTAGCTCAGTTGGTAGAGCATTTGGCCTTGAAAGGCAAAGGTCCCGAGTTGGAGTCTCGGTCCGGCACACAGTTTTAATCTGCCAGGAAGTTTCATATCAGCGCACACTCCACTGCAGAGTGAAAATCTCATTCTGGAAACATCCCCTAGGCTGTGGCTAAGCCATGTCTCCGTAATATCCTTTCTTTCAGGAGTGCTAGTTCTGCAAGGTTTGCAGAATAGCTTCTGTAAAGTTTGGAAGGTAGGAGACGAGGTACAGGCAGAAGTAAAGCTGTGAGGAGAGGGCGTGAGTCGTGCTTGGGTAGTTCAGTTTCTAGCGCACTTGCCCGTGAAAATCAAAGGTCCCGAGTTCGAGTCTCGTTCCAGCACACAGTTTTAATCTGCTAGGAAGTTTCATATCAGCGCACACTCCGCTGCAGAGTGAAAATCTCATTATGGAATCTCCAAACTGTTGTAAGGGAATAGGAAAGAGTGATGCAATAGTTAAAACAGCCATATGTGAGAGTAGTATCCCGAATGATTTGTCATATGATAGCTCATGCACTGCAGGCATAATATAGAAGTCTTTGTCGTTTCCATCAGTGCCAGCGTTCAGTGGCAAACAGCGGAAGAGATGAAAAGATGAAAGTTCTTTTGTGATCCGGGAAGGACTGCCCTGTTGGGTTCACTGAAAGATTCCGACAACTTAGCAGTTGCTAAATTAAGAATTCATGGAGCTGCACAAGGACTGTTTAATGTAAAGCCTTCTTGCCTGAAATTAGAAGATTATACTGAGTTTAACTCTCTCATGTACAACTAATTTGACCAAAAAACAGCTCTAGAAGTACACGACTTACTTTTATTGTCAAAAATTCATACAAGCAACATATTTATAATAGAATGAACATAATTATCACCATTGTACACAAAAATTCAATTTTTATAATCATTCTTGATCTTAAGGGAGGTGGTTCATTTTTTGTACCACCTTGCATCAAGATGCATGACAGTCGTGGAAGCATGTCTTCCTTTTCCCTAAGCATAGAGGAACCTTACGCACACTACACATCCAGTCGGTGGGAATTTGTTCTTTTCTTGGAACTACATGCTGCACATCTCCTCCTTGTAGATCTTTCTGGCTGATGAGATGAACTTTCAAGACGCACATATTTCGGAACATTGTGTTTCTTCTTGTTGAACTGGAGATGGCTGCTCAGACTTCCCTTTATACCTCTTGAAGCTACCAAGGCAGGTGCAAATAAATCCCTTGCGATTGTTCTTCTGAAGTCCTTCAGAGTCATCTTAGGCACCTTCATTTCTTTATGGATGATGACAGCATTCACCACGGTGGCATCAATAAAGTACCAAAATATTCTGTGCCACCACTTTCTGCTCTTTCTGTCAGTTTCATATACCCCCTTCAGCTGGTCAAATTTATCTACACAATTCATGTTGGTATTGTAATTGGAGAGAGCAATTGGGCAAGAAACTTTTATTTCATTTCTATCTTTTTTCCTTTCTTGTAACCTCTGTTTGAATCTGATCATGGACATTTGAAAGAAGATGGACGGATCTCTTATCTTTCCACTTCATCACACTAGGGCCTGTATTGCTAGTAGCCCAATCATAGTCACCCCTTTTC
Source organism: Schistocerca cancellata (assembly GCF_023864275.1). Classification (NCBI taxonomy): domain Eukaryota; kingdom Metazoa; phylum Arthropoda; class Insecta; order Orthoptera; family Acrididae; genus Schistocerca; species Schistocerca cancellata. The sequence continues at coordinate 444,503,709 of NC_064631.1, forward strand.
ATTTCCTTGTCACTTTTCAGCATTGGTAAAGATTTTCTGCTTGGATTCGCTGTACCACAAGCATGTATTTTGTTTTCTTTCAAATCTCAAAGGAGATCTGGGCTACTGAAATAATTATCAAAATAAAGTCTGTGATCCTTACCTTTAATATTTTCAGTGAGGTCTTTCGCAACTCATTCTCCCAATTCTTTTCCACAGCATTATCTTTCTTCCCTGTGTAAATACCCAATTCCCATGCCTAGCCAGATTTGTCTGCTAGTACCCACACCTTGTTGCCTCTCTTGATAGGCTTCTTTGGCAAGTAATGTTTTATAGACGATCTTCCTTTAAATTTAATCATAGATTCGTCCACTGACATACATTCATTTGGATTAAGTGCTTTCTGAAAGTTATGTGAAATTCTTTCTAGGAAAGGATGTAACTTATAAAGTTTGTCATAGTTGGTGTCCCCTCGTTGTGGCATTTTACTAATGTCATACAAATGTTAAGTTGGTGAGAAACCATTCGAAACGCCTCCTTGACATTAGCTGACTCACGTAACTATCATGTAGATCAGCACCTGAACTCCAGTAGGCTCTGTAACTAGGAAGTGGTTTTATGCCCATCAAGATATTTATCCCTAAGAAAGTTTGTAATTGTTCCATGGATGCTGGCATATGCGCAACAGTCGTCTCTGACTACTGGTAAACCTTATGTAAGTTCATCTGAAACAAAAATAAATCCATAATATCATCTGAAAGCAGAACTCCAAATAACTGATATGGTGATGGTGTGCCTAACTCCACAATAAAAACACTGGGACCACACTGGGAAGTAAATGCAGGGGCATCAGCAGAGCGTTCAGTTTTGCTCCACTTATGTTCAGTCTGCGACTGATGATCAGCAATCTCAGATGGAGTCTGATGCACTGTGACGGTTTGACTTGGCTCAGTCTCTGGCGACCTAATCACTGAAACAGTAGCTGGGCACTCATCCTCAGAATCACTTGACGTATCAGAATCAAACAGAATAGTTTTGGACGTAGTTGGTTCCAGACAATAAGAATTGTCATTGGTGTCATCACTGTCCCCACTATCAAATGATATGTCAGATGGAATATACTCCTCAAGGGCTTTCATAATTTCAGACTCAGTCAGCTTTCTCTGACCCCTCATTATTACTGAAAAGTAAAGAGTAAGATTTACCTATGTTTGAAGTAAACTGACTGTTTTGGTACAGTGGTACATATTTTTAACGAAGAATAATTAGCTACATTTTAATAATTTCTCATAGAAATGGTCTGAACAACACAAAAAACTACAATAAACAAATGTACTTACATATTCCAATAGAAATTTTGTTGGAAACTTCCGTTAGCAGGTAACAAATAACAATGTTGCGTAAACAATGTCTTCAAAGTGTACTTGAGCGGACCTGACGTAGAAATATGAAGCACTGGAGCTGCTACAAGATCCCAGTAACAACTGCCATCTGGTGCATACATATAAGAACTACAAAGAACATGCCCTGCTAGTAGTTCGCGTAATCTACCCAGAGAATGCGCTGTTCTACGCATCCAAATTGGTGGTACAAATAATGTACCACCGTACAACCTCGCTGCAACATAAGGTGGTACACAAATTGTACCATCAGGCTTGAAAGAGTTGAAACGACAGTTGTCCAGAAATTGAAACCATAAATATGTGTTCACATTTTACAGCGAACAGCTTCATAGTCTGCGGGTGTGGTGCGACCAATCTATTTAGCAATTTGAAATGTTAACGCTCAAGAATATGACCTGGTAGAACACGGTAATTAGAATCGCATTCAGCACTTCGAAGCCGATCAGGGAGCTTTAGACACATTCATCTATGGGTTGTAGAACAATGAAGCTGCAACAGTGGTGCCATGTGTTTTCTGTACTCTTCTAAACAAATTTTTAAGAGTTTCGAGAAATCATAACTTTATTTTGGTGCAAAGTTCGAATTCGTCTTCTCGATCAGAGATGTAAATGGAACCTTCTTCAGCATTGTCTTTGATTAAGCAGTGTTTATGAAGCTAACATGCCCTATTTGGAGCATTTGGAAGTTGTACTTGCTTATTAGGAAAGTATGCAGTTCAAGTGATAAAATTCATTAATGATCTCGCGAAAACACTCCATTTTTCGTATAGTGTTTTGTTGTAAAATGTCAGAAAATGTGACACTGGTTGATAAAAATTGTATAGACATTGGAATTATCAATTGCACATTTTCTGGATGTGGTATCTTCTTTCCATACCCTGAAATGTTGCTTGCTCAGGCAGTGAAATTTCGATTTTTTATCATCACTAACATACCTTCACTTAGGCCTAAGACAAAACTGTCAACTAATATTTCACAGCCCATTTAAAATTTTATTTTAGCCTTCCCATATTTTATATTGCTGTTGTATTGTTGTAGAACAATGATACCAACAATGTAAACAGGAAAGTAGCATTATGTCAATTACAGAGTCCATAGTACTGTTTTGTATGTCAAATCTGTCTGAGCCTGTACATTACATAATAATAGTCTCTTCGAAAGCTTACATATTGTGATAAATAATACAGACATTTTAGACATGGAAATACTATAAGTTACTTCAGTGTTGTAAGTATACTTATATATTTTGCAGACAATTTAGATAAGTAAATACTGTAAGTTGCACTAGTAATGTTTGTAGTGTTACGTATTTTTGACAGACATGGTTTAACACTGAAAAATATTTTGCGTGTGTATTTAAGTGATTTTGCTAATTAATACAGAAGGGAAGATACTGAAAGTTACACTGATATTGTCAGTACCTATACGTACCTTTGAAAGATATTTCAGATGTGGGAAAAACACTGACATAAGCTTTATGTGATGTCGGAGGAGTCTAAAAGCGTAAATTGGCTAATTACACCAACCTGGCAATTTTTTAATTTTCTGCCAGCACAACTGGTCTTGTTCCACAATCTCGCATTTTTAAATTTCCCACCACAGCCATTATTGATTGTGATGTCATTGCCCCCACACGCAAGTATTGGCAAAATCTGCGCATCTGGTGTCATGCAGTCAGCGACAATGACACTCTTTGTGATGTCATGATGGCTCTTGGCCACAAACCTTCAGGAATGGAACTGGAAATAGTAACCTTTGTTAAATGGAGCTTATAATCTATTAGAATGTCTCGAGGCTATTAGTTCTCGTGGTACTGTATTCTTTGAAAGTTGTCTGAAATATTTGGAAATAAATTTATGTTAAAATATAAACCCACTTTGGTCCGTGCCTTTACATAGCTCCAGTTTCCTGGGATAAGTTATACTGCCCTTCATGTTCACTGAACTAAGAGCATAAGTTCTTGAAAATTTTAAGGTGAGTGGCTATAGTCACAGCGGCTTCAAAGTATATTAGGATCCCATCTGAGGTTTCTTCCATAAAATATCTAGGTGTATGCGCAAGGAGCGTTTTAAAGTGGAAAGATTACATAAAACTAATTCCAGGAAAGGCAGTTGCCAGACCGATATTTACTGGAAGAATCCTCAGGAAATGAAGACCATCAACAATAGTAGGTTATAAAAAACCCTGTTTGGATATATTTCTCGTCAGTATGGGATCCGTGTTAGATAGGACTGATGGAAGAAAGACAGAGGCCTTCTGCATCACTATGTGGTTTACTGTTAAATTTCCCAAGGAGTACAATCCAAGAAGAGTCAACCAATACATAGCTTCCTCCTACCTATATCTCACGAGAAGACCATGAAGGTAATATGATAATATTAGAGAAATTCGAGCTCACAAGGAGGCTTAGAGTGGAAGTTGGAAACGTTCTAAGTGCCATTTTTTCACAAAACACATTTTTAGTGCGACTGCGTTCACGATACTCTACTAAACTTGTTCCAAGTTCCAAATCACGGAGAAATATTTCAAACATTCATTACCAGATGACGCATGGTCTCTGAGACAAGCAGTGCTTCACTCTGGAGTTCCAAGTGCCATGTCAAAGGTTTCCACTATTTAGCCTGGAAAGGTCTGAAGAGATAGCACACTGGTTTTAACTGACTGGGTACAGCTTTTTGAGCTGCGGTAGAGATGTTGCAGTCATAAAGAAGCGAAGAAAGGTAAGTAAGACCATTTTCCCACAAAGTTTCCACAAAATTGGTGTGTCAGATAAAGTCACGAATCCATTAGATGTATTTACAATGTATAAAACTGAATTATTTTTATTTTAAGGATGCTGCTGAATCATGGCGGTCTGTGCAGACGTGTTAGGTCTCCAAAGGAAGTACGATCGAAGTGTCTCATACTGATCCATCTCAAATATCTATTAAAAATTCTTACTCTGAGGAAGAAGAATGGAAAAATGTCAGCGTATTCAAGAGTGGAAAGCCATACTTCATCTAAGAAACTAGCCATGCTTAACAGATGCAAAACAGAAACAGTTGTTACCGCTGTTACCATTTCTTCCTCAATCTTACAGGGAGTTTTACAGTACCCTTTGCAAGATACGGGGGCAAGAATAGAGTTGGGAAAGAAACAGAAGTCAGTACTGGGAGATTTCTTTCTTCTTTATAATTTTGCTATTCTCTTGAAAAAGATGTAGCAGAAACGAGAAATGGTTTTTGCTGTCTACAGTTCTACTAGTTAAAATATCACTGCTGTATTTATATACTAGTACTACTATAAATAAAATGTATTGGCTCTGTATTAATGGCATTTGAAATGAAATCTTTCTTATTGACACTTTTCTTAGGAACAGTCAGTTTCATGGTATGGCAATCAATTATTTATATCTTAATCAACGTTCTTAGTCAATTATTTATAGCCTAATATATCTCACATTTTTGTAGTGATGAGACGGACAGCATAATTCTGTGGTACCAGAATACCTTACCCATTTTTGGGACGTAAATGAGTCACGTACAAGGTGAGCCACATTATTTAATGATTCTCCTCACAAATGTGAGATCTGATACTTAGAATTTTTTTCCCATTTGCGTTCTTCAGTTGTTTTATCGTGAAGAAGGATTTGATGCAGAATGTGGGCGCTTTCTGTCGACCAGCTGCCGTTATTGTGACTCACAGTAACTCATAGAACACAGTGCCGTGTCAAGTTCGCCATCCACAACATTTTTAAAGAATGACTCGCAATACTTAAGCCTTTTCCCTTTATTACCTGGAACTAATGCCTGAACCGAAAAACACAGTAAGGTTTAACGTGTAAGGACAAAAAGTGTGCTTAACGTACGCCCGTTGCTAAAACTGCATGGCTGTTTTTTCACTAATTCCCTGCAAAATGTTTGCAGCTATTTCCAGAGGTTGAACTGAAGGCTTTCGATCACGCCTAGAATTAGTGACCGCGACTCTTTATCAGCTTTGGATCAGTTTTTTTGCAGGAAAACGTGATATCTGGACGAATACACGAAAAATTTCACGAATTCTATTAGATTACATAGTGTGGACGTAAGTTTCCATTATGCACACCCTTTCTGTTATGAATACGGCATTCGCTTCTTGAATAAGTCAGAGAACGACGGAAAGACACCCACATGGAAGAAAATAGATCCATAAAATCATCACGTCCTCCTTAGGGAACGAGGCTTTTGGTTTGGACATACCGTGTTTACAAAAACAACAGAGATAGCAATACACAAGACACGCGACTGAAGCTGCTTTAACACCTTTGGTCATAGTGTCCTCATGTAAGGACATACTAAATAAATACTTAGTATATTAAAATTCGTTAAATTTTACCATTTGTGATTTTTGTCCGCATATTGTCACAAGCAGAGAATTAATTTCAGAACAGTGTCGGCATCTCCTGTCATTCTGTGGTAGCATAATCTTTGTACCTCCAATCAGCCGGTAAATATCTACTGAGCGTAGGAAATATATATTTATTTATATATTTATTTCTGCATGGAAAGGTGCATTCTTGAAGGTGAAAACTATAGGAGTCTTTCAGAACGAAAGGAGGGTGACATATTTATAGCTTTATACATGTCTCCAAATGAGGACATTGTGATTGAAAGGTTGTAATAGCGCAGAAACTTACGAAATTATTTCGCTCTCTCTCTAGTCGTCTTACGGTGATTTCACATTGCCCTAGTCCAGGATAGACGAAGGCCACTTAAAGAAGAACTTACAGAACTCCTTAATTCATCTGAAATTGATGATGTATGCGATGGTTCTGACGATAATTTTGAACAAGAGGATAATGATGGAGGTAATGTTAGACGTTTTATGTCATACGGTTTATTGAAGGCTGAGTATCCTAGACCCAAAGCCCGCCAACTGTATGATAAGTGACATAGAGATAATCGCGAAACACTCGTCCCATCCAAACGACAATGCATTGGCGGCGATAATGTTAGTGTTGCGCACGAATTTGTTACAGCGCAGCCTACCAAAAGCTCAATTAGAAAAATATCTCTTCTGACAGTAACGAACAGGAAGATAGGTTTTTATGTCCAGATTGGTAAGTCTGACGTCTGTTGACGTGCTTTGCATCCGGACATGTCAGGGTGACAGCCACGCCTATTGGTCATTTAGTCGGCTTTGCACCCGAAGACAACATGCAGTTAGCTGATTTTGAAACCGAATATGATTTTAGACAGCCATTTTTGACGGTTTATAGCCGGTATTGCAACTTGAAACATATTGCATTACGTAGGCGCTTAAAAAAATCTATATGTCTGTGTGCCCACCTCAAAATCGACATAAAATGAATTTTTCAAAGTCAATAAACTTCACTAACAGCAGTATACTTTAAGATATTTCATTTTATTCTGAAAGCAACTAGTATCCGCAATTCATTTTGCAATCTTCAGACCCTATAAGCTATTATCCAAATAAACGAACTTATCGTATAGCGAGATAAAACAATGGATATCGTGATTTCCAATCGTTATTGCAAATGCTTCATTTGTGTAATTTATGTACTTCAGTGAAATAAAATCAAATAAAGTACTTTGACTTTTAGACATATTCTGCACCGACTTGGACACAATGTCTTCATTTGGCGATGCGTTGTATCTCCCCTTGGGGGGCCTCCTCGGTATATTTTGTACATCTGAAAAATCATAGTTTAATTCGAAGAACTGGATAACAAAGCCATGAATCATCATCATCATCATCATCATCATCATCATTTAAGACTGATTATGTCTTTCAGCGTTCAGTCTGGAGCACAGCCCCCTTATAAAATTCCTCCATGATCCCCTATTCAGTGCTAACATTGGTGCCTCTTCTGATGTTAAACCTATTACTTCAAAATCATTCTTAACCGAATCCAGGTACCTTCTCCTTGGTCTGCCCCGACTCCTCCTACCCTCTACTGCTGAACCCATGACTCTCTTGGGTAACCTTGCTTCTCCCATGCGTGTAACATGATCCCACCATCTAAGCCTGTTCGCCCTGACTGCTACGTCTATAGAGTTTATTCCCAGTTTTTCTTTGATTTCCTCATTGTGGACACCCTCCTGCCATTGTTCCCATCTACTAGTACCTGCAATCATCCTAGCTACTTTCATATCCGTAACCTCAACCTTGTTGATAAGGTAACCTGAATCCACCCAGCTTTCGCTCCCATACAACAAAGTTGGTCGAAAGATAGAACGGTGCACAGATAACTTAGTCTTGGTACTGACTTCCTTCTTGCAGAAGAGAGTAGATCGTAGCTGAGCACTCATTGCATTAGCTTTGTTACACCTCGCTTTATAACGATATGTTTACGTAATGTGTATACATAAACATACACTTATAAATGTCCCCGTTCGTAGTCGCTAATTATAACAATTTGTTTACTTTTGTGCTGTAACATATAGCTATAATCAGCGGTGGAAATATATTTGCGAACGCCGACCGTGTGCGGCTGTTTATTGTTGGATCGTCTGATCAGTCGGAAGTTGCATTGCAGAGGAGAGTAAATGCCTATTCAAAATATAATTATTTTTGGATAGCTCAACATTAATTTCCTAAGGGACCGTAGTTTATCATGCATTTACCAGTAGAATATGGCGCGGAGAAAATATTTCGCCGCATACAACTTCCGTCCGATTTCGACGAAAGAATTCGTGACTGTGAACTCTGTATTTGGCAGAAACATAAAGAAAATTAAATAACTTCATGAAGGTGTGAGACATAGACTCTATATTAAATAAATAGTCCATACGCCAATTCATTTAAATCTGAATTTATGGCAATTCATAGATGAACTTACACTGCAATGAAAAAGATTTTACATGGATGCCGTTTTGACTGGCACTTCTCTTCTCGTAATAAAAATAATTCCTTTGACGTTTTCACATACACGTCGCACAATAAATCTACTGCTATGCAGTACTGCACTTTTAGTATTGCACTTTTACTTTACACTAAAGTAATATTATTTTTAACGATAATAATACGGCGGCAAGACATGTGCGTCCGACACAAGTTACAAGAGACAAAAGAAGAATGAGTAACAGTTCATCGAGAATATCTCGTACATCAAAAAAATATGTAAAAGTGTTCTTCTTCTATCCGTTTTTCGCGCCGCGGTTTTCAAAGGCAATAACTCACTGCATCTCTGACGGCGCTTCGAAAATAAAGAAGTTACGTCACAGGTCGTTCACCTTTTACATTCTCGCAACATTATTTGCTAACTGTAGCTGTTGCCGAGCGACTGCTCGATTAGTGAATGATTTAAAATGATAAGGCAATCACATAATGTTACAGCTTTCAGTTCTTTCACTATGTTGCCATCCTGTGAGAATATGCATCCTAAGTACTCGAAACCGTCCACCTGTTCTAACTTTGTTCCTCCTATTTGGCACTCAATCCGTTTATATTTCTTTCCCACTGACATTACTTTCGTTTTGGAGATGCTAATCGTCATACCATAGTCCTTACATTTCTGATCTAGCTCTGAAATATTACTTTGCAAACTTTCAACCGAAGCTGCCATCACAACTAAGTTATCCGCATATGCAAGACTGCTTATTTTGTGTTCACATATCTTGATCTCACCCAGCCAGTCTATTGTTTTCAACATATGATCCATAAATAATATGAACAATAGTGGAGACAGGTTGCAGCCTTGTGTTACCCCTGAAACTACTCTGAACCATGAACTCAATTTACCGTCAACTCTAACTGCTGCCTGACTGTCCATGTAAAGACCTTTAATTGCTTGCAAACGTTTGCCTCCTATTCCATAATCTCGTAGAACAGACAATAACCTCCACCTAGGAACCCGGTCATATGCCTTTTCTAGATCTATAAAGCATAGATACAATTCCTTGTTCCACTCATAACACTTCTCCATTATTTGCCATAAGCTAAAGATCTGGTCCTAACAACCTCTAAGAGGCCTAAACCCACACTGATTTTCATCCAATTGATCCTCAACTAATACTCGCATTTTCCTTTCAACAATACCAGAGAAGATTTTACCCACAACGCTGATTAAAGAGATACCTCTGTAATTGTTACAAACTTTTCTGTTTCCATGTTTGAAGATTGGTGTGATTACTGCTTTTGTCCAGTCTGATGGAACCTGCCCCGACTCCCAGGCCATTTCAGTTATCCTGTGTAGCCATTTAAGACCTGACATTCCACTGTATTTGATGAGTTCCGACTTAATTTCATCCACCCCAGCCGCTTTATTGCACTGCAATCTATTGACCATTTTTTCCACTTCCTTAAATGTGATCCTATTTCCATCATCATTCCTATCCCATTCTACCTCGAAATCTGAAACATTGCTGATCGTTTTTTCACCTACATTTAGCAACTCTTCAAGATATTCCCTCCATCTGCCCAAGGCATCCACAGGATTCACCAGCAGTTTTCCTGACCTGTCCAAAATACTTGTCATTTCCTTCTTACCTCCCTTTCTAAGACTGCTAATTACACTCCAGAATGGTTTTCCAGCAGCTTGGCCAATAGTCTCCAACCTGTTTCAAAAGTCTTCCCAAGATTTCTTCCTGGATGCTGCAATTATCTGTTTGGCTTTGTTTCTTTCTTCAACATAACTTTCTCTGTCTACCTGAGTTCTAGTATGTAGCCATTTTGATACGCCTTCTTTTTCCTTTTACAGGCTGCCTTGATTGTCATTCCACCAAGCTGTTTCTTCATCCTACTTTTACATTCATGAAAAAAATAATTCGTGACCGAAAGGGTTAAGTAAAACACCAACCAGGTTGCTAATCATAGTCAAGAACGGTTGATAAGTTTTTGTTATCACCTGTAATAAAATTCAAGATTCATTCACAAAGCTAGGGAAAGTACGCTCCTTCGCCGCAGTTCTGTGGAATTTCCCCTCATTTTGTAAATCCTAAATCAACTGCGAATGTACACTAAAGCGATTGCTTCAGGAGCAATATTAAATTTTTGAGTAATGAAATTTGGTTCTGTTGCTACATAACAGATCTTTTCGATTACTCTCTAAAATTCATAGAATTTTCTGTGTCTAACCGTGTCTTCTTTTATAATTATTGTATCAGAATTCCTCACCTGATTCGAGTATTGGTATTCCGTTTCACTTTCTGAAATTAAATGCGGTATTACTAACATGTATTGAGAGTAAAAATCACCTCTCCTTCGCAATGACATAAATATCTTATGAAGTATGGTTTCCATGAACTAATTCCCCATAGCCGGAAATGAGAGTATTGTTTAACTTACTTTTGGAAACTGTCTTTGAAACGCGTTTTGAAGCAGTTGAAGTATCACAGTTAAGGTATAATGTGGAAATCCTACGATATAGGTAATTCGTTTTATCAAAAAGAGACGATTTCATTAATAGTGATTAAATTTTTTAAACTTTAACTGCGAATATCATAGGTTAGACTTTGTCGTTACTGTGTTGATGTCGAATGAAACAACAAGTATACTCTTATCAGTTACTTTTTAATTTATTTCTACTACGCGTTTCGAAGATCTACCTCCATCGTCAGATGAATTTATTTGTGTCAATATGACACGTGTGTTATGTTACGACATTAGGAGACCCTGTGGCATTGCCTCCAGTTGTCACAGGCTGTGACCATGTAACATGTCCTTATCGTTTTGATGAGAGAGTATCATTTACGTGTCTTAGTCATAATTTCATTCGTGTTTTTTTTTTTAAAAAAAAAGAACAAACGATAGGTAACTGTATCTTTGAGACTCGAAAATAACACTTTACTGGACGGACATCCTCAAGCTAACTTTTCTTTGTTGGATAAAGTGCTCGACAAATTTCGTAATTTAAATTGAATTGTGTAAATATTATAGTGGGCATGCCACTAATACAGTCCTCCAAAATCATCTTTCTTTCGTCGGCTAACATAAATATAAGACATCTATGTTATTACTCTTAAGTCATATGCTAATAATTATCATAATCATGGCAAATTTTGAGCTTATTTTCATTTCACATACCTATCCAGCATCCTTGATTGTTTGTGTGATCGCAATTTATGTTTGAGTCTCATTTTTCTGCTGTGAAGCATAGGTTCGGTGACGTGTTGACTACGCGCCACCTGCGTACTATTACATGATTAATTATTTCATTTATTTTAGAGTATCCTCTCTGATTTGCCTTGCATTCAAAATCCAATTTTTTTTCCCTGCCGTCCAGTGCGATATAATCCCTCGCAGTGAACAGAAATTCACACGGTCGTACATTTCACAATTTAAGGCTATCCGGCAGCGAATTATATGTCTGTCTCCTGAACACAACGTCAAAAGAAACGATAGTACGAGCAGAATCAGCTACAGCAGGGACTTTTATACTACCAGATCTTATTTTCAGAATATTCCATGTAACTTTCTTTCCCGCTGCAGCTCTTGTAAAATGTTCCGTCAATGCAACCTAACAGTCTACCAATGATGCAATTATATTTATGAAACTACTTGCTGATGATTATCATATTTTTTCTTGGCAAGTGCCCGGCAAGGTAAGGTTAGCAGGTCGCTCTTCTTGTCGTTAACATCAGACCGTGCACATTTTTCCAGATAAACTTGCATATTTTATGATCACTTAAGCAATTCTATCTAGTGACATATTAATTTTATCAAATTCTCTCTCCATTATAGTCTTCAACTCTCACCTCTATCAACTACACGACCGAGCGAGGTGGCGCAGTGGTTGGACACTGGACTCGCATTCGGAAGGACGACGGTTCAATCCCGCGTCCGGCCATCCTGATTTAGGTTTCTCGTGATATCCCTAAATCACTCCAGGCAAATACCGGGATGGTTCCTCTGAAAGGGCACGGCCGACTTCCTTTCCCATCCTTCCCTAATCTGATGAGACCGATGACCACGCTGTCTGGTCTCCTTCCCCAAACCAACCAACCAACCAACCTATCAACTACACAACATACAATCTGAACGCAAAGAAAGTCATTTCTTGTCGTTATATATCAGACCGTGCACATTTGCCATTTTTCGTGTATGTATGATTGTTTTCCTGTATTGTTTGTATGCACTACGAAGTCTTTAAGATATAACAAACACCAGTTGACTTTGGCATTTTGCCTTACGATATCTCAACATCGTGACTATTTTACATTTTTTTTTTGCTGCTACATTATGATACTCTGTGTACATTTTTGCACCTGAACACTGTCTATGTTTTTGACATAATACGTTTTCTGTCATGCTATGCTGTATGCTTAATTATATCACTAGAAACAAGTTTTTATTTAATGAGTATATGATTTAAATGCAAGATATTAATCCCTATTCATCATTTACAGAAAGAAATAACGTGTAAAAGAAATAAATTAAACAAACCACAGTGGATTACTATGAAATGGGAATTTCACCTTCGGAATGAACGGAAGAAGATGCAATACCTCGTCATGAAGAGTAAATGGATCAGAATTAACAAGCATTAACAAGAATATACTATACACATCGTATGATAGCAGTCTTAACTAATTTTTTCTTTCAGAATACGAGGCGATTGATGCAGGCTGTCAGACAGAACTACACATCTTAGTTTTAGTGATGAAATATGCTAGAAATAAGAAAATCTATACTATGAATAGTTGTATGAAGTAAATGGTAATATGAATAATGAAGTGTCTCTTTTGCAGATGATAATGAATGGTGATGAGTAGTTATATGAAGAATATGCTAATATGAATAATGAAGTTTTTCTTTGATGGTGATGATAGTGATGAATTTTATATGGCTACTTAACGCACCACTTTTAAGTTTTTCTTTGCAGATGAGAATAATGATGAAGTTTATGTATTTACTGTTAGTTAAGAAATGCTATGTAGTTAGTTAAGTATTTGTTGCAGTTCGTTTTGACAGTAGGTCTTATGTTGCATGGTATAATGACTGAATGCTTTGGAAAGGACAGCTAGAGTACATACATATTGAGTACACATTTAATTACCTGTTAATTCGAAGTTCACTACTTTTCGGCATAATATGCGTTTCTTCTTCTCAGCTTAATAACCCATTTTGTATTTTTTTCCAGGAGAAGCTATTCATGAAATAAATGTGCTATAAGCAGTTAGTCATTAAACCTGTTCTAGTACTTGCATTTTTTTACTCATTTGTGTGTGTCATTCATGAATGTGATCACATATGCTCTACTTGTTTCATAACCTTGCTACAGCTGACTCATGACAAATGACGTTACTAATCCTTATTTGCCACAATAAGTCAAAAGCAAATATTTTCATGCCCCAGCAATTAATTATCAATCCCAACGCAATGCATTGCTAGCACAAAAAAATGTATTACCAGTCCCAAATAATGCTACCAGTTTAAGAGAGTTCTGAGTAATGCTGAATGATGTTTTCTAACCACAGACCTTGAGTAATAGTTACAGTGTGTTACATTTTAAATATGTCCTATGTCACTTGAATGATGAGTTCTGAGTAATACTAAATGATGTTTTGTAACAATGTATAAATGCTATGCCAATAATTTCTGTAAATAATATTTTTGTTATACTCTATAAATGCTATGCCAATAATTAACTCTCATTTTGAATGATGACTTCTGAATAATACTGAATAACGTTTTATAAAACTATATGAATACTTTGTAACTGGCCAATGAATGCCACTGTTTCTTATATTTTAAATTTGTCTTATGTCACTTACATGCTATTATATATGAATTCCAGTAGCTTGACGCTACACTCATTAGCTCCTGTTTTGAATGATGACTTCTGATGGTTTGTAACTGGGCAATGAATGCCAATGATTACCATAACTAGATGAATTATGTTAATGCTATGCCATTAATTAACTCTTGCTTTGAATGATCACTTTTGAATAATGCATAAATATGGTTTGTAACTGGCCAATGAGTGCCACTGTTCACTGTAATCAGATGACTTATGAATAATATTCTGTAATACTTCATACATAGTACAGAAATGTTTAGTAACTAGGCAATGAGTGCCACCAATTACCCAAATCGGTTGATAGACTAGTGTAATTCTCAATGATGACTAGCATAAGACTTAATGTCCTTCACCTTCTGACCTAATTACCAGAAATTACTGCAATATCCGTTTGTCCTGTCCATTCTTATAATCATGGAGCACCATATTTGGTTTTTGCACTAATTCTACGTTGGTGAAAGAGTGTGGTGTTGACACATCATGCTGTCCACCACCTTGAACGATGGAGATGTTATTATGGTCCCACTGTTTGGTGTACCTAATGTACTACCAAAATGATAACATTGAATATTAATACGACATTTCAGTGTCTTGGCTACACTGATTAATACTTCAGGGAAGAGAACTTCAGATTGTCTCACTTGGTGTTGTGCTTCTGTAGAAAGATATGGACTTTCAGCGAAGCTACGTGCAACCTACTGTGCGACAACCATGATGCAATCCTTCCCTTTCCTATCCTAGTTCTTGTAAAATGATAAAAATATATACAATGCGTGTGCACTTTATGTCATTTGTTAATATGTTTTGTACTCCTTGCGTATACTAGTTCTTGTAAAATGGTAGAAATATATACAGTGCGTGTGCACTTTATGCTTTGATGTGCTAACCAAACTAAAAACATACTGCTCACAATAGCTGTAATTAATAGTCTACAGATGAAGTAAATACTGATGTAATGTTGTACAGTACACTGTTCTCAGTCAGCAATAAAAATTTCGACACTTGTACCTGTAACATCTCGTATTATTCGTGAGGAAACAGGTGTGCCACTAATTCGCGACAGACGTAAGGTCACAAACCGTATGCAAAGCAGCAAATAAAGACGATGTTTCAGTTAACTTCAATAATATCTATAGTATTATAAGACACAGAATAAAAATACTTTAAGACATGAAGAAGCTTGCACAGGACAGAACATGTTGAATTTCCGCAAATGAATCTTCTGATTGAGGACCACCACCACCACCACCACCACCACCACCACTACTACTACTACTACTACTACTACTACTACTACCACCACTAAATGTGTGCATAGAATACACTACTTTTGAAATCTTCACTATACTGTTGATTACGGATTGGAAGCAATTGTTTTAATTATATCGAAACTTAGTTCCTGAATTTTGTTTCTGTGTAAGACCACATAAAACTAGAAAGTTATTTTTCAGTACTGATTTGCAATCCAATATAAACTACCGAGCGAGGTGGCGCAGTGGTTAGCACACTGGACTCACATTCGGGAGGACGAAGGTTCAAACCCACGTCCCGCTATCTTAATTTAGGTTTTCCGTGATTTCCCTAAATCGCTTCAGGTAAATGGCGGGATGGTTCCTTTCAAAAGGCACGGCCGACTTCCTTCCCTAAACCGATGAGACCGATGATCTCGCAGTTTGGTCTCCTCCCCCCAAACTCAGACTGTCTGTCCAATATAAACACCTATTTGTATGTCAAAGTGAAAGTACACAGGTAGTCAGGTCCATGGGTACTAAGCCAGCGGAAAATGGCCTTGGGGCCCGAAACCGGTCGAAACGTTTAAAAGAAAAAAAATGCAATTAGTGCTTTTATTTGAATGCCAATCAATACTAAAGTTGCGGAAACTGTCCCACAACGCTCTTTCAGTTATTGGCTGGGTAAGATATTTATTCTTAGTATGTCAGAAGGGCTTATTGACTTTTCACGTCTCTTCCGGCAGCCATCCAATGCTCATGTAAGGTATGGTGATTAAATGAAGGTCAAATCCGTGAAATAAAATGACTTCCTAACGAAACTAAAGTGGAAAATTTGTTTTATCCTATGTGATAGCAGCCCACCAACTTACCATTGTACGTAGAGTCTTCAGTCGTGTCTTGGTGGAACGAATGCATCTCAAGATCACATTTTCGCGGACGTATTTGGAACACAGTCTTTACCTGCCTTTACTTTAACGAGAGCAGCCTTGGTTTCTTATAGTTACATCACTCTAAGTGTTATAAATCTCACTCATTCTCATTCAGGGTTAATATTTGTACTTCCGTAGTTTGCAGATGCACCATTCGTGGTTTTTCAGGGATATTAATGCTTTTAAGCCCTCTGTTTTAAAAGAACTAAAATGGCAAAGTACCTCTGAATCACAATCAAGTGAGACAGCTCTCCATTTTATGTAAGCACTAAGCTGTTGTTGCTCGTACACAGAGCAGAGTGCTCGTTAAAGGTTAGGGCGCAGCGAGAGCTCGACTGGATGATGCTCAAGGTATTTGCACCTTATTTCATATTAACTTGGTGAAACGTGCAGACATTTGGTCATACCATTAGTTTTATTAAGGATTTGGCTCTATGCTAGCATCTCAAGATGAAACGTGCTACATGTTCCGTACACAAAAGGAACCACGCCAGAGCTACGTGATGTAAATTTATCCATCAAGCTCAAGCCGTTAATTCGTCACTTCAGCGTTCTGTTACATGAAGGTCACTGGAAACTTGGTATTGGTTACGTATTCTTCTTTTACTTAGAATCAATCCAGTCTAGTACGAGGCAGCTAGTACAAAAGATTTGGCAGTTTTATTTTACACTACTGGCGATTAAAATTGCAACACCAAGAAGAAATGCAGATGATAAACGGGTATTCATTAGACAAATATATTATACTAGAAGTGAGCCGGCCGATGTGGCCGAGCGGTTCTAGGCGCTTCAGTCTGTAACCGCACGACCGCTACGGTCGCAGGTTCGGATCCTGCCTCGGGCATGGATGTGTTTGATGTCCTTAGTTAGGTTTAAGTAGTCTAGGGGACTGATGACCTTAGGGATGTTAAGTCCCATAGTGCTCAGAGCCATTTGAACCATACTAGAACTGACATGTGATTACATTTTCACGCAGTTTGGGTGCACAGATCCTGCGAAATCAGTACCCAGAACAACCACCTCTGGCCGTAATAGCGGCCTTGATACGCCTGGGCATTGAGTCAAACAGAGCTTGGATGGCGTGTACAGGTACAGCTGCCCATGCAGCTTCAACACGATACCACAGTTCATCAAGTGTAGTGACTGGCGTATTGTGAAGAGCCAGTTGCTCGGCCACCATCGACCAGACGTTTTCAGTTGGTGAGAGATCTGGAAAATGTGCTGACCAGGGCAGCAGTCGAACATTTTCTGTATCCAGAAACGTCCGTACAGGACCTGCAACATGCAGTCCTGTTGAAATGCAGGGTTTCGCAGCGATCGAATAAGGGTAGAGCTACGGGTCGTAACACATCTGAAATGTAAAGTCCACTGTTCAAAGTGCCGTCAATACGAACAAGAGGTGACCGAGACGTGTAACCAATGGCACCCCATACCATCACGCCGGGTGATACGCGAGTATGGCGATGACGAATACACTCTTCTAATGCGCGTTCACCGCGATGTCGCCAAACACGGATGTGACCATCATGATGCTGTAAACAGAACCCGGATTCATCCGAAAAAAGGACGTTTTGACGTTCGTGCACCCAGGTTCGTCTTTGAGTAAACAATCGCAGGCGCTCCTGTCTGTGATGCAGCGTCAAGGGTAACCGCAGCCATGGTCTCCGAGCTGATAGCCCATGCTGCTGCAAACGTCATCGAACTGTTCGTGCAGATGGTTGTTGTCTTGCAAACTTCCCCATCTGCTGACTCAGCGATCGAGACGTGGCTACATGATCCGTTACAGCCATGCGGATAAGATGCCTGTCATCTCGACTGCTAGTGATACGAGGCCCTTACGATCCAGTACACGTTCCATATTACCCTCCTAAACTCACCGATTCATATTCTGCTAACAGTCATTGGATGTCGACCAACGTGAGCAGCAATGTCTCGATACGATAAACCGCAATCGCGATAGTCTACAATCCGACCTTTATCAAAGTCGGAAACGTGATTGTACTCATTTCTCCTGCTTACACGAGACATCACAACAATGTTTCACCAGGCAACGACTGTCAACTGCTGTTTGTGTATGAGAAATCGGTTGGAAACTTTCCTCGTGTCGGCACGTTGTCGGTGTCGTCATCGGCGCCAAGAATGTGTGAATGCTCTGAAAAGCAAATCATTTGCATATCGAAGCATCTTCTTCCTGTCGGTTAAATGTCGCGTCTGTAGCACGTCATCTTAGTGTTGCAGCAATTTTAATGGCCAGTAGTGTATGTAACTATTTCTGCGTGGACCCCTCCCTGTCTCCGCAGTCGTCAGTTATTTAAGGGAGGGATGTTGTGTACGTCACCTGGTTGTTGTCTGTACAAACTCTGTTTTTTGTATGATCGCGTGATAAATAAGGCACAGCGTTCGCCTACAGTAGCGTGGAAAATGTCAGAGTCTCCTAAACACACCGGGGAAAATACTGACCAGTAGCGCCATCATGGTGACGGTCGTCCACAGCGATAACGCCGTAAACTTTGTAAAATAAGGTAATATAATTACAGACAAAGACCGAGATAAGAGTAAAATAAAGGGAGAGAGTCTTTGGAAAAGCTACCTATACGTCATGAATAGCCTATAGCAAGCCTAAGATATGATTTAACCACAGACGCCTCCTTCCCTCCACTCAGCCTCCGAAGAATAGTGCACTGTTAGAGGCAATGAGATGGCGAGGGCCCTTCGACAATATGCCATGTCATAAGATTGAGGGGAGGGGGGGGGGGGGAGAAGGGGAAAAAAGAGTAAAATGCGGAAGCAGCATGCTCCTAGAGATCTGTTACACGAGAGTGGGAAGCTTATAGTGGTATCAGTAGCGGCAGCAAAAAGAAAATAGCTAGACAGAGTTATATGCAGTAGTTGCAACGCAGCTGATGGAAATCTAGTCGTTTAGCTGGGACTTCAGCATATCGTGTCGTGGGTGCGGGTCCATTTAGTACTCACAGTTTCATTTTAAATAGACGGAACAGCGCTAGTTAGTTACCGTCTCTGTGTAAAGACTTGGTCCCTTCATGGGCACACTTCCTTTAGAGGAAGGACTTGTTGTTTTCTGGATAAAGTCAGAAATTTCAAAACGCACGTAGTGTTTGTTATTTCAGTCCTTATTCCAACTCTTACCTTTTAGAATAAGCGAAATTTAACAACATAGTAAGATCAGGGCTCCCTCTCCTTTAGGCCAACTGACACCTTCCCTACTTCCTGTACTCGTCGCCCAATCACATGCAACACTCACATTTGAGACACGACATTCGGCTCATCTTCCTGTTTGCGAGCTAGCGCGCCGCGCTTTTAAGTATAAGCTCTGATCTTGTTGTAGTTTTCAGAAACCAACACATCAAAGAGAATTTTTGCTTAGGAGAAGAAGAACTTCTTACCCGAGGTCGCTTTAAAAAAACTTAATTTTAGATAACCTGTTTCGGTAAAATTAAGTTACCATCTTCGGATCTTCATAAAGGTTATCACAAACATGCCGTGCATCTACACACAAAATTCTTCCACATAATTTGCAGGTACATAAAACATGAAATGAGCTATGCCTTGGCACTTCAAAATTAAAATTACTGTCTACGTCACACTTTTCCAAAACATCGTTCCCATTCGTTAGTATACATATAAGATAGTGGCAAATTGCACAAATATGCTAGGCACGAGGTCAGTTACTACTAGTGACAGTATAGTCGCTTTAACGGATGAAGTGTCACATTCGTTACAGGTAACTTCTCAACAGAAGTTACGTCGTGAGGAATTGGTGGCACGGTTAGAATGTTCGAGGGACGCATGAGTTCACATCCGGGTTCCAGTGAATTTAAGTCGTCAATAGCAATTCCCCACTTACCAGAAGATTCTTCAGTAGCTAACCTAATCACACCCTTCTGCGGCTAAACAACATAGCACGTCACGGTATTCATTAATGACGTATTGGCTACAGCCAGAATGTGTAATTGGTCAGATGAAATTACTCTGCGGATGGCCAATTTACCCCTTACAGGTGAAGCCAGGACATAAGTAATGTATCATGAGATACTGAGCAAGCGAAACACATTTGAGCAGTTAAAGGAAGGTTTTCGTCAGAGATACCGAAAGCAGAATAGCGCAAGGCTACTAAGGGAAAAGTTGGGTAGGTTGACACAGAAGGCAAATGAAACTGTAGAGACATTTTCAGACAGAATCCGTAAAATAAACACGGAAACATACGAGCTCACGGGAAATCCTGACGCGGATCGCATCGTACTCAGCGATTCAGAAAAACAGATCACTTGAGGTGATTTTGCGAGGAATTCCTGCGGAGTTTTCACGAAGAGTCAGAATAGAAAATGCAGAGGATTTGGCTGCAACACTGCGTATTCCCACGCATCTCCGGGAGATAGATGTTGCTACATGAGTACGCACTGATTAGCAACTTTTTGCATCTGAAACGAATTGTTATCGTTATGGGAAGAAAGGGCATTTGAGGACGCAATCCAGTCAACCACAACGTTACAGTTGTCGGCGTTTTGGTAACAAGGCAAACTATTGTAGGAATAAGAAGAAAAGCGAAGGAAATAATCAACGGAAACCACCAAGAATAAGCGGGAGTGTTTCGTACGTAGGAAAACATTCTCGGAAAGTCAGAGTATTGCAGACACTAGGGTATAGACAGATTGTTGTTGGATGGACTTTGTAAATGGTGAAGAATGTAAATTTATAGTCGATACTGGTACACATATATCTACTACTACACTGGATTCCGCTGGTGGGAGAAGACTAGGGACATCAAGGTATAAATTATATGAAGTGGGAAAGAACGGCTTGGTATTAGTGGGGACAACAAAGCCCGTGTTTAGGATTGGAACTATAGAGTTTTGTGAGCATATGGAACGGTTACCAACTGTGGGACAAGGTTATTTTGTGATTCCTGGTTAGGCATCATGCAAAAATTAATCTTTCACAGCGCAAAGCTGAACTTAACGGGAACTTGTTTCCAATGGGACCAAGAGCTGTAAATGTTTCAATGTTGAAAGGTACACCTATTGCTAAGGTGTCACCGACAGAATTCATACACGTACAACAAAGAAAATTTCCCATGACAAAGTACCTGCTGGTGAAGGAAGTTGGTCTGGGAATCTGTAGGTGCCGATGTGCTACAGCAGAGAGTACGTAGAGCACTGTAGAACATTGAAGCATTAGATGAAATGCTTTGTATTATACGAAGAAGTGTTGTGCGCGTAACCAAGGCTGGATAACTTCGGGAAAGATTAAGTGAATCTCCTAAAAGGGTTAAAGATACTGGAGGCTGAGGATATCGAAGGGTCACGCCGTCATCACAACACCAAACAAACCGTTAATGCATCTGTACTACATGACAAGGTTCGTTACTTGGAAGATAGAGAACGAGAATCCATGAAAGCTTTGTTGTTAGAATATTCAGACTTATTTAGCTCAAATGGTCCACTAGCAGCAGCGCCTATCACACAATTCTGCATACCGACAGACGATAATCGACGTTTATAGGAACCATACAAGATAGCGGAACACCAATCGAGCCCTTGGTGATAGCCCTTGGTCAGCAAATATTGTTCTTGTACCGAAAAAATTAAATTCTTCATTTGTGTGACCATATTGTCCGTAGCTGCTTTATAATTGATGAGGGTATTTTTGATCCGTCGTTGCAACTACAAAAATGCGTGATTCCTTCACCAGACGCGTTTCGCTTTATTGAGGTAAAGCATCACCAGTGGTGGTGATTATTCGGCTGCGTTCTCGCTTACATCGGGAAATGACGACTGCTAGCACATCGTTGTTTTTCTATGTTCAACACTGGTAATTTTCGTCTACTTTTTAGATGTTGTGCTGCACTATGCATTTCTCACAACACATTTTTACGCACATCGCTGTATTCCGTTTGTTTTCGTACTTCAAGTATGTGTTGATCACCATATATTTTAAGTATACTTGAAGTATTTACTGCCATTCCTCTCGGACCGTTGTTAGAGCTCTCCGATTTCTATAACAATATCCCGGTGATCCTCAGTGACACGATCCTCTCATCTGATCCTCAACCATGGCTTGTCTGTCCTCCTGGATTTCCTTGTAGTACTCCTTTTGATTCTTACGCATAACGCATCCATGCTACATGCTCAACCCATCTCAGTCTGGGTGATTTAACTACGATTTCTTCTGGTAGGCCAGTTTGCAAGTGTTTTGTAGTTTAGTAACTCGGTGGTACGGGTCAGGAGCTTTGGTGATAAAAGTGTGTTATTAGAGTCAAATTGGCTCTATTACCTGCTACTAGACTGTTTGATTTCATAGGAAATATCGATTGAGTAGGTGACTACGGACCCAGATATCTGAATTGCTCAGCTTCCCTGAAGGGAGGTAGGCACGTTCTGCTTGTGTCTTTCTGGCAGGTATTTCATGTTTTTAATTTCGTACCCTTCAATCCATTTACAACAGTGCATTTAATTCAGTTCAAGCCACAGTCGATCCCCGGCTACGTGTCCGCCCCCTGTAGCTGAGTGGTCAGCGCGACAGACTGTCAATCCAAAGGGCCCGGGTTCGATTCCCAGCTGGATCGGAGATTTTCTCCGCTCAGGGACTGGGTGTTGTGTTGTCATCATCATCATCATCATTTCATCCCCATCGACGCGCAAGTCGCCGAAGTTGCGTCCATTCGAAAGACTTGCACCAGGCGAGCGCTCTACCCGACGGGAGGCCCTCGTCACACGCCATTACATTATTACTCGGTTACGTTTCCGTAGTAGTACTATTCCCTCATACGTCGTGGGACAATCTCCGGTAGTAGTGTTCGGATATAATAGGTGTAAACATCAGCGAAAATGAAAGTCTGATCAGACCTGGAGCTGTACTCAGAGAACCTAATGAATAAGGCAACCATACCAACAAGCAGAAAACCCGTGTTAGAATCCCAGCTTGGAAGGAATTTTCAGTTATCGTGATATATTAGTATGGAAAACTGAAGATAACCTGCGGAGAAGTTAATAGTAAGGAAATGAACGTTAATATTTTGAAAGTGATTACACTACTAACTCCAGAAAAGAGAGCGAATTCGTGAAAATAGCACACTGAGGGCTTCTGCGATTTGTAACACCTGTCCGCTGACGGATAGAAGGAGACATTAACTAGGAGAGCATAGGTGATGCAATATTAGAGTCAGAGACTGACAGCGCTATGGATGTCATAGGACCAAATAAGGCGAAAGGGATACATAATATTCCTTCTGAATTTGTGAAATCACTGCCGGGATTGGCAGCAGCGACGATTATTCAGGTTAGTCAGTAGAATATGTTAGACCGAAAACGTACCATCGACTCTGTTAGACGATAATCAGCTTATTTGGAAATACAAAGTGACCAGAGAGATGTTTCTCGCGTTATGTGTGATACGGGGAGGAAGACTTAAGAAAGTCCAAATTATTTTCGTATGCAAAATATTTTAAACCATCAGTAAAAGTATTTTTCAGAATAGTATTTCGTATGGTAAATATTTTAAATCTTCAGTAAAATGCCTGTACGCTATAGGGAAGAAGGCTAATGACCCAAAAGAGAACACGAATAATGGTTCAGCAAGCGAGATATGCCGGGATTCTGTACAATTCAGTCTCTATAACGAAGAAAGAATGACGGAGATAACAGAAAATTTGAGGAGTGGCACTAAAATCCAGGGAAACAAATATCAACGACACGAGTAAGATTCAGTGGCGAGGTTGGTATCCTCTGTGAATGTTGGGAAGACATAGAGGGCGTACTGACTGGAACGAACAATATGCTGAGTACAGAATATGGACAGTGAGTAAATCGAAGTAAGATAGAAGTATTGAGGAGTGATGCAATCGGTATTAAAGGCGAACATAAATTGAAGATTGGGATCCACGAACTGGACGAAATGAAGAATTGTTGTAGCTAGCAAGAAAAATAGTACATGACGGACGGTGCAAGGAAGGTTTCAGGGATTAGCACAGGCTAAGAGGGTATTCCTGGTCTACTGTACTGGAAGTCTAATAGTATGAAACGCAGGGCTTAAATTAAGAAATAAGTAATACATGTAAAATAACAAAATGCTAAACACGATCACATCTTGAGGATATCATTTCACGGGAATATTTATTTCCTCGTGGATACTTTCTGCGGTAATGAATCTACCTGTTTTACCTGCTCTCCCCAACAGTCCCCTCTCTCCACGCAAAAAAGAAAAATACGTAAGTAAATAAAAATAAAAAATCAAAGATACGCTTCCTAGATTATGCCTTTGCCCAGTATACAGGGGTTTTCGTCTCCCAAGATAATCACAGGTAGAATTGTATCAATCTTCACTATCAAGCACGAATCAGACTGACACTCTTCACTGTCAAATATGAAACTGACGCATGACTCTTTACCTACAGAGCTCAATTGTAGCACTAACACTTGAGCATATAAAGTGTAGTTTTTAACTCATCGTCTGCTGCAATCTCACAACAGTACGAGTTTAAAAAAGCTATAACAAGATCTATTCTGCTTCAAAACCAATCATAGATCAAAAGGCAAAAATATCTGCAAGCAAATTCTGATAAGGAGTGGTTTTCTTACATAGAATAATTCGTTTCAGCGAAACTTTTCACTGAAGAGTAAGATCAGATCAGCTCAGTTTTAGGGGAATTCATGTTTTTGTTTTCTTCCTATGTTGCTAGCAACGGGTTTATAAAACGCATGGTTAATGATGGTGATGGCGAAGACAACAAATCTTTATGATTTCATATATTCGTGAACTAGTACGTAACAGTCGGTCCACGAGGCTTTGAAAACACTTCCGATCAAGAAAATTGTAATAGCTACAGGTGTTAATTCTCGAAAGATTTACCCTTCAGCCGTACACATATGCTGTTCGTTAGATGTCATTCAACGCGCTGTAATTGTCTTGGAACTCAGATTTGCTACTTTTTGGATATTAGGGGAAGTGTAGAGGAGATATCAAGTACCGCTCCGAAGATCTTACTTAATCACTTAGTCGGTTCTAGCGGCGAGAGGTTTGTGTAAAGGGCATGACCGTAATCAGGGCGAGCGTTTGGTCCCTGCTTGCTGGAAATCCCTCGTATACAGGGAGCAATTACAAGCTACAATCCTTGCCACAAAGGGAGCTGCCGTGACCTTTCGCAGTGGGAAGACAAAGCCATGCCTTGAGCGTGGTGAGAGCGTAGCTCAGCCCATAACACAGCTCAGCCCATAACACTTAAGGGTATAATGTACCTATTGTTATTAAATAATTCACAGGTGTAAAGTGACTGTCTCTCTAAAATTAACAAATAAAATACACTGACGGAAAAGAAATCGTAACACCAAGAAGCAGTTATGCGACATAAACGAAAGTTGATAGGCGTGTGTCTATATCTGAAAGGTGATGTCTATTCAGATTTCGCGTCGGTGACCTAAGACTGGCGCTCGTGGCGCCGCTATGAGGATGCAAATCAGATTTCGTTTGAATACACGCTATGTCGATCGTAAGAATCAATTACGTTTGAAAATGGAAATGGTAAGTTGCAGATAATCGGGAATGCCTTTAAGGTGACGAAGATGCCATTATCAACATCTCATTGCGGTCAAGCGATATTGTGTAACAGGACTACGAGAAGCTGGATGCTCCTTCTACGATACTGCAAAAAGACTTGTCAGGAATGTAGCCACCGAATATGATTGCTGACAGAGGTGGTCACGGGAGTGTACGGTCGCAAGAAGACCTGGCTCGAGACGGAAACGTGGCACTATCTAGAGGGAAAATCATCGTGTTCGACGTGTGGATCTGGTGCATCGCAGTGAATCTGTAGCAGCAATTTGAGCAGCAATGACACAACGAACTGTCAGAAATCGGCTACTTCAAGGAGAGCTCCGAGCCAGACGCCATGTAGCGTGTACTCCACTGACCCCATACCGCCACCATTTGCGACTTCCATTGTGTCTCGCGAGAGGTCTTGGGAGGATAGGACAGAGATCTGTTGTGTTTTCTGTTGAAAGCTGGTTCTGCCTCGATGCCAGTGATGGCCGTGTTTTGGTTACAAGGAGGGCAGTTGACGACCTGCAGCCAACCTGTCTGCTAGCTACACACACAGGACTTACAACTAGAGTTAAATCTGGCGTGTAATTTCGTAAGATATGAGGTATATGTGTGTGTGTGTGTGTGTGTGTGTGTGTGTGTGTGTGTGTGAGTGTGTATGTGTGTGTGTGTGTGTGTGTGTGTGTGTGTGTGCGCGCGCAATTGTGTATTGAACAGGGGACCTAGAAACGACGTAGATGCTTCGTAGCCCACAGTGGTCCACAACTCCACAACAGGCCACAGCAGTCCACCCAACCCACCGCCGCCCCACACAGAACCGAGCGCTATTGTTCGGTTCGGACCCCAGTGCCACCCCCCTCCCCCCACCCCCCACGAAAGTCTCATACCAGGTGAGTATAACCCCAAATGTTTGTGTGGTAGAGTAACTATGGTGTACACCGTATGTGGAGACAATGTTTACGCAGCAATCGCCGACATAGTGTAACAGAGGCGGAATAAGGGGAACCAGCCCCCGCATTCGCCGAGGCAGATGGAAAACCGCTTTAATAACCATTCACAGGCTGGCTTGCACACCAGATCTCGACAGAGATACGCCGGGCGGATTCGTGCTGGAGACTGGCACGCCTTCCCGCTTGGGAAGCAACGTGTTAGACCACCGGCTAGCCGGGCGGGCAACACAGGGATATTCTCGTGGTTATTCCATTCAGCATGACTGTAAATTTACGTGTCAGTCTGGTGATTCAACCTGTGGGGCTGCCATTCATGAACAGCGTTCCAGGGGGTGTTTTCCGATTGGACAATGCTCGACCACCTACCCCTATTGTAGCACACCATGCTTTACAGAGGTCGACATGTTGTCTTCGACTATTGGATCACCAGATCAGTCTCTAATCGAGCACATGTGGGACATTACTGAACGACAACTCCAGCGTCACCTACAAACAGTATTAACCGACCCTGTATTGACTCACCAAGGCGAACAGGCATGGAAATCCATGGAACAAACTGACATCCGACACCTGAATTATATAACGGATGAAGGTTTGCATGCTTGCATTGAACACTCTGGTGGTTACAACCATTTTTAATTTAACAAAATTTCACATTTGTAATGGCTTATATCGCACTTACACTAACCTGTGATCTTACAATGTTAATCGCCGGCCGCGGTGGTCTAACGCTTCTAGGCGCTCAGTCCGGAACCACGTGACTGCTACGGTCGCAGGTTCGAATCCTCCCTCGGGCATGGATGTGTGTGATGTCCTTAGGTTGGTTAGGTTTTAACAGTTCTAAGTTCTAGGGAACAGGTGACCACAGATGTTAAGTCCCAAAGTGCTCAGAGCCATTCGAAACATTTACAATGTTAATCACGTAAAAATGTTACACAGACAAATGTATTCTCGAAATTTCATTACTGTACATTAATTATTTTTTTGATGTTTCCATTGTTTTTCCGTCAGTGTACGTGGAGAGACTCAGTTGTGTGAAGAAATATCTTGTAGGGTTGTGATCAGCACATCATACTTTAATGCTGCATATATCATTTGAATCGTCGCCCCAAACGAACTTGGAAAGTCTAAAAGGAAGAGACATAAGTGAAACGCGTCATGAAGCTATCGCTTCAACGTAGCAGCTAGAAACGCCAAGAAGCGGAAAGTTTGATGGAGTACTGTGACAGCTTTTTAGTAGAAACAGTGCGAAGTGCAAAACCTATTGGAAGTCAGAACATGAGCATGAGGAACAGAACGAGCGATGGTTGAGCTAAGACGAAAAGTAGTAGTCGGTAGGGTGGAATTCGTATAAATTAGGGAAGCAGTATATACAGATTTACGCCTACTACGAGGCTGAAAAGGTGTTTAAATTGATGCTACTTGGATGGAGGTATGACACACGACGGAAAATCCAGGAAGAACTGAAGCGCTCAGCAAAATACTTCAAATAACAAAACAGTAGACGTACTCGATATTAAGCTCTAATTACAAAAGCAGAATAAAAAATCTGAGGACACGTTGGATTATGATTTACTGTAACGAAGGGCGAAAGATAAGTCTGAGATAAGACGAGAAATGTCGACACTGTAACGATAGAGGTTGAGTCAGTCAGTTACATTACGGGAAATGAATTCAATGTCTTACAAGGTAGTGGAATAAATGAATGGTACAGAACAAGAAACGTACATCACATACCCTACGCTACACGAATAAAGGGTCTGAACTCAGAACTATAGCAAAGTACTATTCGTAAAATGCGTCAAATGGGATATCCACAGCGAGAAACAGATTCGTGTAGCGTCGGAGTTGTGGGATATTGCGATAACTAGCGAGCTGGATGACCTATCGCAAAACCAAGTATAGAATCAGTATCGAGACCTCTAATAGTAACCATGCAAAGTTAACAGGTAGCGTTGGTTGATTCAAAACAGAGTTTAGCTTAGGAACATTAGACCCTCTCGGCAGCTGTCGATAAATGTACGAGATCATAAGGGAAGAAGCACGCAAGTAAGTGTAAAATAATGGAGGGTGCTGCGGCAACGAGTTGCGAGCAAAAAGTGAAGACCCGTAAGTGACTGAGGACGTGAGTCAGATCTTGCGTGACTCTGCAGGTAAGTCTGTATCATCAGGTTTCCAGATCAGTTCTCCTCTCTCACAATTACTGTTTTTGTGTGTTCAGTCTAGAGTTTTAAACTGTGGTTCCATTTATTTTGAAGCGTCAACTCACATCTCAATTTCGAAATCCTACTATTACAAGTGACTCTGATAATGCTGGCGACTTAATACTTAATACAGTAATAGTAACAGAGCTCACTACACACACTGTCAGGCTCACAGTAAGAATTCAGGAAAACATCGTGAACGGAAAATGAAACGCCTAAAGCACGCTTACGGCGTACTGACGTTATTCCTTTACGTCCTGTTGGTGGCAAAGTGTTCTCGTTCCTCGTAGCTAATCAGGTGATAGTGTACGGTATCCAATAAGATTTTCTCAATCTTACAATCTCGGTTGTGGCCGTTATTTCGCTGTCTTTCCCGCGTGTGTCAACGTTTCTGAAGTTGTGGTTACGTTAGGACCTAATAGCAAAGTTTAAATTGCTGCAAGTGAATGAAGCAGCAATAATATTTATAATCTTCGTTGTTATAAATACTGCCTCATTTCTATTTTCCGAAAAAGTCTGAAGTTTCGAGGCTGTGGGTAGGTTGGGACCTTGTAGCTCAGCTCAGTTGCTTCGTGTGAAACAAAATACCAGCTAACTTCATTTATTAATCACAGGAAATTACAAACCAGGAGTGTTATTGGCTATCGACATCCGACTCGTGACTCGTCGTGTTCACTTCCCATCATTCAACACGCAACCGTTACCGACAGCAGCACGCAAGGGAAAAGCCGCTATACAGCGTAAGTGCACCTTTACCACGGAGAAGTTACTCTTTCAAGCTACAAAGAGGATAGCTGCACTGCGTTGCATATCTAGGACATCGACTTTATTATGTTGCAAACAGCGACAAATGTACATTTACATTAAATTTTCACGTTTATATCAAGGATACATCGTCATAAAGTGAAATGTATCTCTATTTATCAGATACTGACCACAGTTTTAGAGAAGCTGGTTGTAGCTCAGATGACGGGACCAGCATTCCCACCCATATATTCCCAATAGAGAAACCCTTGCCCTAGTTTCTTACTGGTATCACGCTGCAACTTTCAAGTTCCTCAGCGACCAGAGGTATCCAACATCTTACCCTTTAGATGGGGAATTAAAAGAAAAGATAAACGTTCATGTAAGGGTAGCCCCGTGAGAACAAAACGACAAACACGGGATGATAAGTAACTTTGATTTATTGTAATAGTACACAAAAGTTAACTGAGTGTCCAATAAGCCGAAATTCAGTTGTTAATCAACAAATACTGATGGAACAAAACGCAGTTCCTTTGGCTTTCAACCGTAAATAGAAAACTATGCTACCAAGAAGAGACGGAAGAAGATTCCCTCTGGCATAAGTACGAGTATGTGGAGTTAGTGTGTGGCTTACCACTGGCTTCCTCAGTATCTAAGAAGTCGCAAGAATTAAGTCCATCTCTAGTGTGAAAATAGAGAGAATTAATTTTAAAGTAATTGTGACACTATGGAGTGAGGTTATCTCCAGTTTGATAGACTCAGCGTGGTTCATTTTATTTGTCGCCTACCTTTTCGGTACTCCAGTAATTTTTTCACTTAATATGAGAAATGATTGAATACATACGTTCTATTTGCGGTTAACACAAGCTTCACTGGAAATTATGCGGGTTGTAATTAAGTGTTTTACGATGAATCATAAAGGGCAATATCAAAATTTTGTTCTATTGAAACAAGACGATCACATAATGACTGACGTCGATTATCGTTGCAAATTCCTCCAACTGGAAAGTTTTCTCGGAAGGTGCACGCCAGGAGCCGACACGGAAGGAGAGAGCTGCAGTGTTCATCATCAGGAAACTTACCACGGTCGTCAAAATGGGTGGGAAATTTTCAGTGGCATGTTTTCATTTTTCTAGCCGAGTTGACAGTTACAACTTGGCTACAGTGAAATATCGGTAAGAACCCCCGAAACGTGCCATCAAAAAATCACTCAAAGGAAAGGTTCAGGCGAAAGCTCGTTAATTATGGCATCACGCTCTGGATGTACTCTGTGTATTTCTAGAGGTTAATCCTATCCCAGGAGAGAGCTTTATGGTTGCAATAGTTCATGCGTCTATGCAGTACAACACTGCCATCCTAGAGCATGAAGTTCTGTATTGAGCTTTTAGTTAATACACTGGTGTGAGAAACTTAAGGACAAAAATAACTTTGGCATGGTGCGTCACTACCAAATAACATAACTCGTTGAAACTTGGCCGATACTTAGAAAGAACTGCTACAATATGGTACAGAAGATAACTGAAAGAAATACTTGATGAGAGGAACAGAAGTGGTACTTTTATTTAAAGGCAACACCGAAGACAGCGTGATTTATGATTGTCGCTTGGACATTAGAAAAGGCGGTAGATGGTTCTTAACAGGGTATTTGATCATCAGACACGACAGTGCTCTGCAACCTGCTCCCATGCAGGCCACTCGGTTGGTAAGTATAGTATAGTATACAAGCATAGTAAGGCGTTCCACTCCGCCACTAGCGTGGTTCACAACCGCTAGATGGCCCTTGGTGCATGTGGACTAACTGCAACTGGCTTCCCCTGCATCAAAGAGACTTAAGTCAGGGGAATGCAGAGGACAGCTCCTCCTCTTTCCGATGCTTCGATGCCATCGCGCACTGGCAAACATAAAAATGTTTACAGGGCCTAACGCATCCTTGAGTTGACGCACATGCTGACAAAGTTCATTGTCACAGTAACGTTGACCCCTGAGTGTTCTACGTTCAGAGATGATGAGGTCAGTATGCCTATGAAACATTATGACTCCTCAGTCCGTAACACCCGGACCATGAAAACTATGACGTTCGACGTTGTTGCTGGGTCCATTACGTCTTTACGCCTCTTGCCATATAAGGGTACGTCCAGCATTGTCGAACATGATAGTTTTGGTGGTACAGGCGTTATGGCGCAGGGAGGCATAAGCAAACACATCGGCAACGTTGTTGTAGCAGCGTATTTCTTCCCCTTGGGTGTTTATTTTGGGGTACATTCGACTCTGACTTCATTTTTATGGATGACAGTGGGCGACCAAATCGTAAAGCGGAGGTGGAGAAGCTCATGGAGCAGGAGGATATTTGGCGAATGAACTGGCTTGCCCGTTCCCGTGACTCGAATACCATCGATCACGTGTAGGATGTGTTGGAAAGATGTACCGCAGGACGCCCACAGGCACGAGCGACCATCCACCAATTGCCAACCGCGCTGATGGGGGAAATGGAGGGCTCTATCACAAGGACTCCTCACCAATCGAGTGGCCAGCATGGGTGCACACTGCAGAACATGAACTGTTGTTCAAAATGGTTCAAATGGCTCTGAGAACTATGGGACTTAACATCGGAGGTCATCAGTCCCCTAGAACTTAGAATTACTTAAACCTAACTAACCTAAGGATATCACACAACACCCAGTCATCACGAGGCAGAGAAAATCCCTGACCACGCCGGGAATCGAACCCGAGAATCCGGGCGCGGGAAGCGAGAACGCTACCGCACGACCACGAGCTGCGGACAACACACTATCTCCGAGGTAGCGATGAAGTGGGGATTTTCCCGTACGATCATTTCACATGTGTACCATGCATACCATGAATCCGGTAAAACATCGAATCTCGGACATCGTAGCGGCCGGAAAAAGATATTGCAGGAACGCGACCAATGACGACTGAAGAGAATCGGTCATCGTGACAAAAGTGCAACCCTTCAGCAAATTGCTGCAGATATCAGTGCTGTGACATCAAAAACTGTCAGCGTGCAAACCATTCAACGAAACATCATCGATATTGACTTTCGAAGACGACCGCCATCACGTATACCCTTGATGACTGCACATCACAAAGCCGTCATTAACATACCTAACCAATATCCAACGTTGGAAGGGAGTGGATTATTTTCCAAGAACTGAGTTTCAAAATTGTCAATGAAGATTTCGACAAAGACTGGACTGACGGGGGATTCCATAGGTAAACCATCCAACTGCTTTGTATATCCTGTCATTAAAATGGAAACAATTTTGTGTTAGACAAGTTTCTGTAGACAAGCTTATGTCATCTGTGACAACCAGATTAACTCCTGACTCATCTAGTAAGTCTGTGAGAATGTTTAGGCATTCCTGAACAGATTATTAGTGAAAAAGTTGCTAACATCAAAAGAAACCACCTTGGCACTGGTGTCATGTCTTTTAACTAAGTCAACTGAATTAGGGATCCCGTGACTCAATTTGAACTTGGTTTTGTTTTTGATCAGGTTATTTAACCTTATGGCTACTTTATAACATGGATCTGAGAATGAAGACACCAGAGGAAAGATTGGGATATTCTCTTTATGAAGTTTAGACAATATTATTTTGTTCAGTCACATCTTTGGAATATGTCACCAAAGCTTATTGTTCATTTATGTTCTTCTATGTACAACTGTTGTAATTTGTCTGTATTTCATTAGTTAATGAGTCACATATTTTACCTTCATTAAATAATCTTACGTCGCATACCGGATTGTTTTATTCCTCTTCTAATATTAACATTTTCATCTCTGGGAATGGAGATACTCTGTATATGCACTAGTTTAAAGTCCTTGATCCAACAAAATTTCACTGCACCACATACTTCTCTTTGTCTCTGATGATGGCTTAACGGCCAAAAACCGGTTCGTGAAACAAATAATAAATTTTGTAGACTATTACAGCAGTGTTGTGTGTGTATCATTCATAATGTACAAAATATTCTCCTAAGAATCGACGGAACAGACAATGAATGCAAGATAAATCTTTAAGACTCGTATAAAAATATTCTTCGGCATACATTTCCACAACTTTACAAGTTTTCAGCTAAGATTATGACGACGTTTGGAACTACATGTTTGTGCGAGCAACCTTTCTTCCGCAATGAAGAGAACGAAATCTATCCACAGAAGCTCACTGACAGTTTTGCTCAAAAATTGCGATGGCCATTTCAAATGCCCTATCCACTGCCCATGCACGACCGTTACGGTGACGTGATCACGTTGAAATTCATGTCAGTTGTCACTGAGACTTTGGCATGGCAGTCGTATATGTGTTTGCTGGTTCGCGTGGATGTGTCGTGAGTAATTCAGTTTTAAAATGGAAGCTGAAACTGAGTAACGTCGGGTTGCACGTAGTGACCAACATTCCAACATATAAAATCGAATGCTTACGTGGAAAGAAGCCAACGGAAGTTTACAACGCTTTGAGAGAGATTTGTAGGAATAGTGTAGTGCATCGCACCGCAGTATCACAGTGGGTCTTCTCGTTTTAGTGAAGGCCGGATAAGTAAGCAGGCCAAGGAGCGGAAGGCCATCAACTACAAAAAACTGCACTTATAAGGTTATTGCTAGTGACATTTCAAGACAGCATCGACGAAAAACATGTGAGAGATCAGCCTATGAGGCCAGAATATCTGTCTCTTCAATTCACAGAATCATAACTGAGAAGTTAAAGATGAGAAAAGTTACTGCCACATGATGTGAATGAAGAGTGGAAAGCAGCTCTCAAAAGCGTCGCAGAAGAGTTGCTTCAACGTTATCGAACAGGAGAACAGTTTCTTAACAGGAATGTTGCGCTTGATGAAACCTGGATACGAGATTTAGAGCCAGAACTGAAATATCAGTCGTCACAAGGGAAAAATTCCATTTTTCCACGCCCAAAAACTCCGCAGCCAACAATCGAAGGTGAAAGTGATGACGATCTTTGTGTATGACATGAATGTGGTCATACAACCATTAGAGTACCCCAGCGGTCGTCTGTAACAGGCGCCTGCTAGGTGCTGATTTTGCAAAATGATTTGCGCCAGAAAATTCGTCAAGAAAGGGCTGACATGTTTTCACCATAATACAAGTGCTCTGCCAATGAGAGAAACGCTGGGCAAATATGGATGGGAAATACTCCCCTGCCCACCATAAAATTCTGATATGAGCTCTCCACACTCTGAATTCTTTTCCGAATTGAAGGAGCAACTCTGACGAGAACGTTTTCATGGAATTGAAGCAGCTTCCAGTGAGGTGATCCGCAACCAGGCAGCTTAACAATAAAGATGCCCTATCTGAAATTTGGAAGTTCCCAAAACGTTGAAAAGCTGTCGTAACGATGAATGGAGATCATATTGGAGACCTGTAAAGGTATTTTGTAAAATAAACGATTTTCTTCAGTTCTATCTTACAGAGTGCAGAACTTTTGAAATAACCCTCGTAGTACCAGAGTTTAATGATTAATGAAAAGCAATTTAACTAGTATTTACTGACATGCACAGTTTGATGTTCAACTTGTGAATAAAATAGCCACGAAATACATGTCAATTTAAACTTCGTCTGAAAACGAAATTCATCATAAGATTGCATCAATCGTAAAAAAAATAAATATTGTTTCTTACTTCGCTACTATGTTTTTTCCTCCCCAATAAAAAAAATGTAAGTATCATTTCACTGTCACTTATCACCAACGTAACAATTTAAGTAAATAAATTTACCACGAAAGGCATTAATTAGCCACCGTGAAGCGATACATCTCCATAGAAGTATTAACGGCCGTAGATCAGACTCGTTAACAACAGTTTCTCGTGCCGGTCTGCCTTGTTGTGATTCCTCCGACAGCTGCGTCCCCTCCACCCTTCCATCGCTCGTCGTGAGTCGGCCACTTGCTCACTGCTGAGGCGTAAGCGCGACACAGCTCACACGAACAAATCGGTGAACGAACCTGGTTTAAAAGATATTTTGCTGTACAAATTCGTGAAGAAGATTTTGTCGCTTGTTTGGTGACTGTGATGCTACTTAATTGTATATTCTGGTAGGAAAAGTGTACTCATATACCCCCAGACACCGCTGTTAAATGATGTTGTACCTTAACAGTTACGAAAACGGATGCCGAAGTGGACTGACTGCGACCTTGACGAAGACTCACGTAACACCGGTGAATGTCCATGACACCCATTCGACATACTAACGTCGTCACCATGTTTCTCCGCTATTAAATCGCGTGTGTTAGCCAAACAAGCAGCAGACATTCTATCTGTAGACGGAGGGGGTCTACAAACGGTGTCAATCGAAGCTTAGCAATCACTGAGAATCACGAAGGCGACAGACAGCTTAGAGCTTCAATAGCAATGGATAAACTGCGCCAATATCTCCGAACCTACAACACGTTGCTAACACATCAACATAAAAAATGATCTGGGGCTTAGAATGGTGTTGAATTTTTCTCAAAAGCAGTCTCGATACGAAGTGTGACACGCTCCACCTTTGATTTCCGCAGACTGCCGAACGCTTGGAAGATCTGCTGAGTGGGAGCTGGACCTATAAAGTGAGGCGTGCTTCTTATCTGAAAGGAGCTGAACTTCTATAGAGCGGCTCCCGCTATAAAAGTCCCGACCCTCTCCCATGGCTTGGCTGCCTTATTAACTTCTGCCTTGCACATTGAAAGAGCCCCGTCGCTTTTCAGTTCTCGATGAGTATGACCACCGTTTCGTGCTCCCTGTATTACCCTGCCTTGAGGAAAAAGTCCTTCCATGAATCGGTGAATTAATGACACAGTGTGATGCCCTGTGCTCCATCTGCGTCTTATGATTCGAGTCCGTACGCCGATCAGATATACTCTAACCTAGGGTCCAGGTTAGATTATTTGTTTCCTTTTATTAAAAGTCTGCAGGAAGAAAACAAAATCACGGGGATATCGTTATTAATGAAGGAGAGCAGTCGGAAATCGAGGGCCTGTTGGCCAAATTCAGCGAATAACAGTATAAGCAAATACCGTTTATAAATGAGGACTACTTTGCGAGTAACATCCATTCAGCTACAGGTAATGAATTGGGAACCTTCAAGTAAATTATTTACACAAATATTTAAAATTACGTCTTTGTATTATTTCTCAGCATAATCACCATTATGAGTTAAGTCAAGTGGGGCTATAATTAAATTTTCACTACCATGAAAAACGGGTGATCGTAGAACAATGAAACTTTGTAGGAATTTGTGTACTGACATGCAGATGAGATATAACGAATAAACGATTGAAAAAAAACATTTTAATTTCTACATGAAAGGATAATATTTGTCAATTGTATACCATGTTATGCGTTCCAGGGTGCAAACGTTGTTAAATATGACGACCTCCTGCACCGACGACCGCCTGGAACGGCAGTAGAGGTTTGCTCTATTGCTGCCCGAAACATCTCAGATGAGATGTTGGCTACCTTCCTCGTTATGCTAATCTTCAATACCCAACGTGTGTTAGTGCCCCGTTGATAAACCCAGCTATTTCACGTATCTACATGGACAGATATCACTCTGGTTTAAATTTGGTAATCTTAGTTGTCCAGCAGTTTGGAACGATCGGCCAATGATTCGGTTTTCCCCAAATGTGTTAAGGAGCTACCGAGTGACCACACGAGTTATGCGTCACCATGTCCGGACCCATGTTAACTGTAATACACAATGATGCTTCTTTTTCAACCGACCGTCACCGTTCCATTAGCGGTGCCTAAAAGCAGGTTACGACAGTGACACTACTAACAACGCAATTCCTGCAACGTACAGTCTGAACATCATTCCTATACAGTTGAGAACCCATATGGTAAATACATTTTCGACTACAATGGATCAGTAGCCAAAATTTAATTATAACCACCCTGTATTTATTCAGTATAGCTTTAGGCGACAATATTAGATAGTAGAAACACGAAACTAAGCAAGGTATCAGATTAATAATAGGCTCCTCACGTAGAAATACTCCGCTCTTGTTGATGACCAAATACGAGGGCGACTCGTTAAATAATTCGCAAATGTCATAATACCGCGTACCGTTTTAAGTTTCGCACCTGTTTGTATCAAGAAGGTGGCAGCACATGTCGCGTGCAAGGTATTTTGGGTAAACATTCCCCTTCTCTTGCTCTGTCCGTTTCGAATCTGATGACGACCAACCAACAGCGGTAGCAGGCATTTCAACCAATAACCCTTCTCCAGCATAAGTGTAGAATAGTGCCTTTCTATCCAATGACGATGACCGCCAATGGTATCCATAGCAAATGAGCTACCAACACCCCTTCTTCTGCATTAGCCTATGACTATGGCCCACCAATGGTAGCCATATGAATTTCAACCAGTACTATCACTTCTCCACCACGAACGCCAGGAAACTTCCCCTTTATAAGTGGACGCGACACTCATCTCTGACAGTGTGCTAGCAGTAGTGGACACCAAAAAGATCCTGAGGAACATACCAGGAGAGGGGTCGAAACGTCGAACGTTTTAGAAAAAAACATGACGCGGCCTAAAAACCCAGAAGATTTTAGCTTCATAGAGTGCGTTTGTTACTTTAAATTCTATTTCAGTTCCTTAGTGAAAAACACGAGAGCTATTCGAAAAGTATGTTCCAATCCGTTGCGAAGTGGAAACGCCTGTGAAAACCAAAATGTTTTATTTACAATAGTTAGCTACTCCTTACAGCTGCTTCTCTACATAGTCGACGGTCTGACTGACATTTGTCATAGCGTTGTACCATCTTTCCAATAGCCTCGTCATAGAAGGTAGCCACCTCCGCTTTTCGTCAATTCTCTACGCTGGTCTAGCGACGGGGCGGAAAATAATAAAGAAGACGGTGCGGTTGCAGCGTTTTCATGCGAATGTGCATATACAAATGTTGGTTAAAATGTTATTGCAAATTTTTTGTTCTCACGTAATTCTCTGAGGATGATTTTGACACTTGGTGCATTAGCACACATTTCCACACCCGTGCATTAGTGATAGTTTTTTGAATTAATCATTCACTCAAACGTAAGTACAGTTTATGCTAGGGAACAAGAATTAGGCGATTATTATACTAAAATCAGTTTTTCACGACACAGTTCAATCACCATTTATTGGTATTGTTCTTTTTTTTTCACACAATGAAATTAGCACTGGTGAGACGGTTTACAGTTTTTCTTTAATAATAATTTACTCCGAGCCCCCAATAGCAGTAATGTAGGCTGCTATAATCGAAAGTTCTTCAGTCAATTCGAACAGAACCACAAGTCCCACTGTCCTCTTTGTTCTAACAGTTTTGGCGCGAAATCACAGTTCGCCACATGTTTCCTTACGACGATGTATACCTCGTAAATCGCACTCACACAAATAATCGTAGCACTTCCAGTTCACCAAATATATGCTTGCACACTTGCACTATTAAACAATACTCTTTGTCGAAATAAATCGGCGCGAAAAAGAATTCTCAAAGGACAACATTGGGCACCCTCAAGTGGCTTGCTCGCCACCCACCCTCCAAAACGACTGACCAACGACTGACCCCTGGCCAAGATGGCCGCTCGCTTATATAGGCTCGGATATCAACCCCCTCGTTATGCAAGTACCAGTCTCACCAGTTAAGGTTAGAAATTTTGATACATACATCCCTCGACTGAAATAAGTACACCATAAAGAGTATATCTTACCTACTATGTTACATTAATTTGTAGGACTATTCTATCGCCCGTAAATCAAGGTTTAGTTTTTGTAAAATTTCGCCACTTAGCGCAAATTTGTTTGTTGACATCTGTGCTGCAAAGTTTTAACACAGAACTGCATATAGCACCGTTTTAGACGTAATCTATAGCGATCTACACACTGCGCTGCTGTCTGCCCCCTGTAGATGAGTGGTGCCGGCACGGTAGCTCAGCGTGTTCGGTCAGAGGGTTAGCTGCCCTCTGTAATAAAGAAACTGAGTTAATGGATCAATAAAGAACTTCAACAGGCGTCAGGGGACGTCCGCCACGAACAATTGCAACGAGCTATAACGAGCAAAATGAGACTAAAAAAAAAAAAAAAGTGGTCAGCGCGACAGAATGTCAATCCTAAGGGCCCGGGTTCGATTCCCGCCTGGGTCAGAGATTTTTTTCCGCTCAGAGACTGGGTGTTGTGTTGTCCTAATCATCGTCATTTCATACCCAACGACGCGCAAGTCGCCGAAGTGGCGTCAAATCAAAATACTTGCACCCGTCGAACGGCCTACCCGACGGGAGACACTAGTCACACGACATTATTATTATTGCGCTGCTCAAAATCTTCATATCTATAATAATTAATTAATTATGGGGGATAAATGTTAATAATAATTTGCAAACAATGAAAAGTATTGCAAGTCAAGAGTATAGTATAACTTAACTAGTTTAAATTACGTGTGATGCAACCCAAAATATTATATTGTGCCGTCCTTTACGTCATGAATTATCTATTGAATTTTATAAACAATTTTGCCTAAAACTTTGTTTATTGCTCTTTACTGGATTAATTATATATGAATCTTAACATATGACTACGGCACTCGATCCGCTATGACGAAACGTTTTTAATGAGTGCTCGCTCATCCCTGTAAGTTGTTATTTACTATTTTTATTAATCTTTCAGTATTAGTGATATTAACCGATTTTGAGGTTACTATAACTTTTGCGTCTCATGACTTGAAATAAAGATCGATCTTTCAGAAGGTGCATATTGCTGACGACAATCCACTGCCGAATTGCTCTTCGCCGTAAGTTACGTAGTAATGCGCGTAAAATCAAACAATGCCCCAAGATTCAGGCCACGTGGCGACGGAGGCGTCCCACCTAACGATGCAAATCTGGCGCGGGCGCGCCACGCTCTTCCGCGAGTCACGCACCACGTAGCGCGCTCGCTCTCCACAAAGCAATCGTTGTGTACTAGAAATATTCATCTAGTAACGGGTGTTTGTACCGTCACAGTCTGCATCTCATTGTCTGTGGTAAAATGTTGTCTTCATAGCTAGCGGTGATGAAACACAGGACGACCCAACTACAGGCTGTGTTGTGGGTAATCAAATAAATGGTTCAAATGACTCTGAGCACTATGGGACTTAACATCTGAGGTCATCAGTCCCCTAGACTTAGAACTACTTAAACCTAACTAGCCTACAGACATCACACACATCCATGCCTGAGGCAGGATTCGAACCTGCGACCGTAGAAGCAGCGCGGGTCTGCACTGAAGCGCCTAGAACCGCTCGGCCACAATTACCGGCGCTGATCAAACATTTCCATCGAAAATGGGAGAGTGCGGCCGAGACTTGTAATGAAGAACGAAACGCATGACAGTTATGTTATGTGGGCCGCACGACATCAGGCGAAATATCTCACCAAGCGGAAGACACTGATATCTAGGCATCTTTAGGGCACAGGATTTAAAAGTGCGACGTGCCGTGATCGACGGCCATTCTAGAGACACTACCCAAGACATCTGTGCAAAACGTCATCTACGAATCGTCGTACTGAAGTAGCAGTAGATTATACAACGTATACATTATGCAAAAAATGTTGTGGAAGAAGGGATTAAAACACTAAAGCTTGTATAAGCATTGTGTTCATCACTTTGGATCATATCACTTAGCACATATCAAGCAATAAAAGCATTTTCACAAACGTGATTAGAATCAAAGTCAAAGAGTAAATGGTTCTTTTAAAGAGCAAATAGTTTTTTCAAAGACTAAATATTTTTCACTTATTCACTTAATGATCTTCAAATCAATAAGAACTTTTCACTATACACTTTCCAAATAACCTGGCTTCTTCCTCAGCGTTCAAGCTTTCTCCATACCACATTTCATCGAAATTGGTTCATCAGGTTAGTTGTAACCGAGTTACTTGCGCATTTTTACTATTAGTGGCGGTAAAACTTTCAATTTCGTGATCCAGTTTTGATGAGATATAGCGTATACGTTGGCCCAAGCTATGCATAAACTACATCTAGAAACTGCATGAAAATTCGTCTAGTAGTTTTGGAGAAGCGTGTTCAAACAGACAAACAAATAGACACGACAGTTTCACTGATTTATTGTTAACACAGACTAGGTTCTGTATCTCGCCGCTAAGTGGTCAAAATTTTGGCGGCTCAATAACTAACTATTTTTATGCTACATTAAGGCTGACAGGTAAGTGAATCACATCTCCTAACAGTGTCACACATATCAATGTCACTATTGTTTCCCAACAGAGATTGATTTTTGACTTCAAACTTCATACAGGTACTTTATTTTTTTGATTGATATTATGTATAACTGTTCTAATAAATATATGCTATCAGCTCTAGAGCGTACTCTTTTTATAATATGCATTGTATGAGACTCTGCAATGAATTGTACAAGCCCAGTTGTCAGTATGATTGTGGACACATACAGATTAAAATATTTTACTCTTTTTTAATTTGTTGTTAAGAAGCTACTTTCGACCACACCGATTTGCACTAGGCAGCTACAAGTGCCGCTACATGAATGCTGATTCGATATATCAGAGACCAACAGCAGTAAAGACCCCTTATGAAGAACGACCCAGTGTAGCATTTCTTCAGTAATGAATGTGACGGAGTGAGAGAGGTCTATACGCCTGGCTGCAGAGAGACACACATGAATCTCGCTTCAGCTCTTTTATAGGCCATGTGTCCCTGCCTCTCTAACTGGGACCCTCCTCTGGCTCACTATGAAAAGCACCTGTTTTGTACTGGCCACCTTCCATACTTCGTGTACCCGTGCTATGTGTAAGTCACTTGTCGACTCACAGACGATCAGCAGCCAACTGCTCCTGTCCACGAAAGCGGTGGATCTTTGTCACTCATAGAACAGCGTGGATCTTTTACTGCAGAGCCAGAGTTTTTATTAGGTCCGACCAATCAGAGTGCCACGGGCGCATGGTTCGGTCTATTCGATCATGTAGTTTTGAAAGGCTCTCTCGTCCAGTTCTCGACCTCGCCAGTAAGCCGCAGCAGACACCAGCGACTTTCACCATTACGGTGAGATCCCAGCATGCAGCGAGCATTTGGGTTGCTTTCACATGACTGGAAACTGCAGTACAAATGAAAATCATATGCTTTCCTTGTTGACTTTCGTATGTGAACTCGCCGTGGATAATTTTGGTCGTTCTTCTCGCTTCCAGTTGTTTCAGAACGTAATGATCGATATCCATCTCTGAGTTAACCGCTATTAAATCCAAGCGACTCACAAACAACTTCTATCATTCGCTAAACATTTTGTACAGTTAATCTTGCGAAATTTTGCTGTATAATATTCGGAAGGGATGTTATGTGTTGTAACTCTATGTCTGTTCGTAGGTATAATGGCTGTCTAGTATATTACATCTCTTCATGTATTGTCCTTTTTCATACATCTGGATTCGTCGTCTTACACCTTTCGTTTGTTCAAAATTTCTACCGCGTGTACCATGTCCTCATATTTGAGTAATTAATCTTCGTTGCATGCAAATAGTGCTCCATTCACTTACATTGCATTTTGTTCAGGGTATGCTTAGCAGATGCTGATCACACTTGCATTTATCTTTGGTAAGAAATTTGCAATAATCCAGGTACGTTGGAAGTGATGGTATGAAAATTCTATCTTCTAGGTGCTGCTTTGTTTATCTCAGTGTACGCTGAATGAGATCATAGTTGCCAACGTAGCTGCGTGTGTTGCCACTACAAATGCGAGTATTCGAACGACGTGGTTGGGGAAGATTTTATTTCTTGAGTCACGATACAGAAACTCAGTTCTTAATGTTTCGAGATTGTCAAACATGAACTCAGAAAAACTTGGCATCACTCCACATCCTTTTAAATGCACCTAATGCAGGAAATGACCGGAATGAATTGGTTCAGTTTACTAAAACCGCTTTACGTTTCCATGCTTGTGTCTAAGCGATGTTTGGTTCAACAGTGTTTAACTGAGATATGTTCACATTTTCAAACATTATTCAGTTAACAGTCTATGCTTTCTCAGTCGAAATACAGCAACTAAACTGAAATAGGCTTTTTATTTAATTAATCCCGTCCCTTGTATTTCCGTTTGATCCACATGTACTGTACATGAATACTCTGCGATTCACACTTAAGTGCCGGACAGAGGGTGCAGCAAACCACTTTCACACTGTCTCTACCGTCCCTCTGTCCAACAGCGCGCGGGAAAACCAACACACGAACGTGCGAACTGATTTCTCTTGTTTTTTTACAATGATCATTTCTAACTACTGAAGCACATGTAAATAAAATATTTTCGCATTATGAGAAGAAAATTGGAGAAAAGATCTCGCTGCAACTACAAACGCCTTTGTTTTAATATGTGCAACCCCAATTCGCGCATCTTTCACGTGAGACTCTTTCATCCATTTCGAGATAATATAAATCGAGCTGCCCTTACTTGACTTTTTCCATGTTCTCAGTCAGTCCTGTCTCGTAAGTATCCCATTCCGCACAACAGCACTCTAACAGAGGATGAACAAATATGCGCTTCAATCTGGAACCGCGCGTCCGCTGCGGTCGCAGGTTCGAATCTTGCCTCGGACATGGATGTGTGTGATGTCCTTAGGTTATTTAGGTTTAAGTAGTTCTAAGTCTAGGGGATTGATGACCTCAGATGTTAAGTCCCACAGTGGTTAGAGCCATTTGAACCACTTTTAATGTGCATTAAATATATTACTTTATGCAAAACGAAATAACAGATTTAATTTTTCTTTTTACTTTCGAAAATGTTGTAAGTATTTGAACTGATGTTTAGTTTGTTTACAGCTAAAAAGGAATATTTTAAGTATTTTATTTCTGATGTTCATTGAGTAATCCGGATCACAAAGATATTTACACTACTGGCCATTAAAATTGCTACACTACGAAGATGACGTGCTACAGACGCGAAATTTAACCGACAGGAAGAAGATGCTGTGATTTGCAAA
Organism: Schistocerca cancellata; assembly: GCF_023864275.1. Taxonomy (NCBI): domain Eukaryota; kingdom Metazoa; phylum Arthropoda; class Insecta; order Orthoptera; family Acrididae; genus Schistocerca; species Schistocerca cancellata. The sequence continues at coordinate 444,548,392 of NC_064631.1, forward strand.
TGATTAGCTTTTCAGAGCATTCACACATAGTTGGCGCCGGTGGCGACACCTACAACGTTCTGACATGAGGAAAGTTTCCAACCGATTCCTCATACACAAACGGCAGTTGATCGGCGTTGCCTGGTGAATCGTTGTTGTGATGCCTCGTGTAAGGCTTTGATAAAGGTCGGATTGTAGCCTATCGCGATTGCTGTTTATTGTATCGCGACATTGCTACTCGCGTCGGTTGAGATCCAATTACTGTTAGCAGAATATGGAATTGGTGGGCTCAGGAGGGTAATACGGAACGCCGTACTGGATCCCAACGGCCTCGTATCACTACCAATCGAGATGACAGGAATCTTATCCGCATGGCTGTAACGGATAGTGCAGCCACGTCTCGATCCCTGAGGAAACAGATGGGGACGTTTGCAAAACAACAACCATCTGCACGAACAGTTCGACGACGTTTGCAGCAGCATGGACTATCACCTCGGAGACCATGGCTGCTGTTAGCCTTGAAGCTGCATCACAGACAGGAGCGCCTGCGATGGTGTACTCAACGACGAACCTGGATGCACGAATGGCAAAACGTCATTTTTCGGATGAATCCAGGTTCTGTTTACAGCATCATGATGGTCGCATCCGTGTTTGGCGACATCACGGTGAACGCACATTGGAAGCGTGTATTCGTCATCGCCATACTGGCGTATCACCCGGCGTGATGGTATGGGGTGCCATTGGTTACACGTCTTGGTCACCTCTAGTTCACATTTGAGGCACTTTGAACAGTGGACGTTACATTTAAGATGTGTTACGAACCGTGGCTCTACCGTTCATTCGATCCCTGCGAAAACCTACAAGTCGACAGGATAATGTACGACCACATGTTGCAGGTCCTATACGGGCCTTTCTGGGTACAGAAAATGTTCGACTGCTGCCCTAGCCAGCACATTCTCCAGATCTCTCACCAACTGAATACGTCTGGTCAATGGTGACCGAGCAACTGGGGAGCGTAATACTGCCCTGTGGTGCGGAGTCGGCGGCTCGGTGAATGTTTCGAGCAACCGTCCGCCAGGATGACGGACGTGCCCTTTATTTAGTTGTCAACTATTCCCCTAAGGTCTTCTTGTAAATATGTAAGAAACATTACGAAGATAGAAATCTAGGAATGTATTACAACTTTCTACGTATTCCTCGTGTAGTGACCTTGAAGACAACATCAAACTAGTTACAGTACTTCAGACTTAAAAGGAATGGGAAGAAAACCGTATTGTGTCATTACAATGAAAGGATTCTCTGTCACGCACTTCGCACTGGTTTCGAGAGTGTGGATGCAGACATTGCAAAAATACTTGAGAGAAGTTGAAAGCGATTAGCTGTTCCTTTAGAGAATTGTTGTTTCCTTCCAATTCTCCGTGCAAGAACTGACGTCAGACTAAAAGAGGTCTCTTGGGGCTAGAGAGACGATCGTGCCTCCTTGCTCCATTTACTATTAAAACAGTAAGGCACTTAAACGATAATAAAACCATCATACCCTCGGCAATGAAGTGAACAATTGCTTGACGGATGGTGGGTGGAATGACGGGGAGACGGGTCGGATGTTTGTTTTCTTGGCTCCCGCGTTCCACGACGCGTCGATCTCATCACAGGCCTCCAAAGAGGCCGCAGGCGCTGCGACGCTTTGGCGCCGCGCCACGGGGAGGGGCGGGCGGTGGAAGAGCAAGCGAGACTTAGGGTGGCGGGAGGGGGCTGCCGCCCCTCCAGAGATCCCACAAATATTTGCACGCCCCAGCGCCCCGGCAACAAGTAGCGGCGCGGCGCCGGAAGATGGGTCGACAGCCGGACGCCGCCTGTTCCAGGCGCTGCGCACAGCCCGTCTGACGTCATGACCTCCAGTCACGGAACCTCGCAGGACTAATTTCACAGCACGCAGGTGAGATACTAACTCTTGGACGGGTAAAAAACTCGTGCAGTACAGCGGCTAAATTCGATGTGTGTGTTGCGTAACCAACAGTCCTCTAGAAGCGAACGTGATTCCAGGCTTTGATGAAATTTTATGCCAGACAAAAAATACGAAGCCTCCAGAAAACTTGCTCCATTGTTTATGTAACTTTGTACACGTACACACCATCTGTGACAGTGAAAATGATTAGAGATGCAATAGTGTATGACAGGTAGACGCGTCACCAGAATGCATTAGCGTTGTTCGTGATAAATGTTGTTGGTAGGCTTAGTAGTGTGTACAAAGGGCGTGAATAGCGGCAGGTGTTGAGTGACCCTTGTGGACAGGGAGATGCCACATATTCGTGTGAGACGCCGTCACCAGCACCTAACAGAGTCTGAAGGCGGTCTCATCGTGAGTCTTCATATGGCCAGCTGGTCGGATAGTGAAATATCCAGATGTTTGGTGCATTCGAATGTCACAGTTGCCCGATGTGGGACTGCTTGGGCACGTGAGGGAAGACATACGTGTCTTCGTAGTTCCAGTAAAACTTGTCTGACCTCCACGAGGGATAATGGCCAGTGGTCGTCGTCCACGCCGCATACGGGAAGTTCGAGAGGGCGACCACTACCCGTAGCCGCATTGCGCTTTGAAATGACGCAGAGAAATAGGCGTGGTCTCTCAGTCCACGGCGGGGATATGGCAAGACACGTTGTGGTTCAAATGGTTCAAATGGCTCTGACCACTATGTGACCTAACTTCTGTGGTCATAAGTCGCCTAGAACTTAGACCTAATTAAACCTAACTAACCTAAGGACATCACACACATCCATGCCCGAGGCAGGATTCGAACCTGCGACCGTAGCAGCAGCGCGGTTCCGGACTGAATCACCTAGAACCGCTCGGCCACTCCGGCCGGCAGACACGTTGGGCAGGTGCTCCTTACTGAAGGAGTAGGCTCAACAGGAGTGGCACGTGCGTTCAGTGTTGACACTGATGCCGCGTCAGTAAACGTGCTGCCTGGTCAACGCCTTGAGACACGCCATTTTCCAATGCGAAGTGTGAAGGAGCTGGAACATCCATAGCCGAACCGGCATTCAGAGTCCGCTGTGGCCACCGATAATACCTCCGTAGTGGCATTGACCAGATAGCACAACGCGAAACAATTGCGAAAAGCCAGGTCGGTCACGAGAGTACCACGCTCTCACTACCCTTTCGGCATCGCCGGTAAGACTTTCTTCAAGACTGGAATGTACGACGACCCCTTGTCTACGTCTCACTCAGTCAGTGTGAAATCGTGCAGGGTTTCTTGTAGACTTTGGTCCAGGGCAAAACAACTTCCCGGCCTTCGAGATCCACGCTGGGACTAAGAGAGAGACAGGACATGGGCGCTGGTGGTTTGGCTAATGGGGTGAACGAGGTACCAATTTACACCTAGTGCTGTAGACGCTGCGCTGTATTATCTGGGAGCTTAAAAATACCGGAATGCCGTACTGAGACGCGACCACCACGAGTGTCAACAGCAAGCTTGGCATATGTGGTAATGGACAAGGCGCCAACTTGGGAACGCCATGAAGCCGCCGAAAACCCGGTCACGAGCTGCCGACCTCTCAAATTTGACAGAGCCCTTGCTCACCTGCTTGAGAAGGTGCACGTTCTGCGCCACTTGGGCAAAGAAGTTGGCACAGCTTGTGGATTTTACCCAGGAACGACGGTAACTGTTTAAGGTTAGTAGAGGCTGGCACATTTGTGCTGACGTACATGAGATTGGTGCGTCGGTGTGATACTGCTGTAACTAAGCATTTCACGCTTGGAGCAAAGAAACTGCACTTTTCCTACCGACCGTGTAAGCGTTTTTCCTGGAGCCCTTTAGAAAGTGATCAATATTCTTGTGACGTTCCGACTGCGTCGATTCCGTAACACTGATATCGTCCAAATAATTAACACTGTGCGGAATACCTTGAATCATTTGTTCAATATACTTTTGGAAAACGGCAGCTGCACTTGCAACCCCTACCAATCACTAGCACCTGCATAAAGCGAATGGCGTATTTAAGACTAGCAACCGAGGTGATACATCATATAATGGGAGTCAGAGATAGGCATCCATAAATCAATCTTTGAATAATAGTGCCTTGAGTCCACCAATTCAACAGTTCCAAAAAATATTTCAAATGGCTCCAAGCACTATGGGACTTTACATCTGAGGTCATCAGTCCCCTAGACATAGAACTACTTAAACGTAACTAACCTAAGGACATCACACACATTCATGCCTGAGGCAGGATTCGAACCAGCGACCGTAGCAGCAGCGCGGTTCCGGACTGAATCGCCTAGAACCGCTCGGCCACAGTGGTCCACTCAACTGTTCCTCTGGGCGAGGCAGCGTGTAGAGGTCAACGGCGGACTAACGGTTCATAGTGGACTTACAATCACCACAAATGTATAACGAGCTGTTCGATTTTTGAATGACGACCATAGGTGTCTTTCATTGACTGATGGAAATAGAGGATATAGTAGCTTGGTCCTGAAGCTCTGCAAGTTCCACCACAAGGACCTATCGAATCACAAGCGGAACTTGGCGAGCTCTGCAAGATTTTGCTCTGTAGAAGGCTTCAAAGAAAAGTGAGCCATAGAATTAAGTGCACACTTAAACATTGCTTCTAAAATCTCCTTGTATCAACTGCACAGATCGTCAAGTTCAGAAAACAGAAACGGAGAAGTGCGAGTAGGACTCGCAGTCTGATGGTCCCGTAAAAATTTAATTATAAGTGGCGACAAAAAGTTTCCTCCTGAGGGCGTTGCAGCAGTGCATGTGCAACGTAGCGCGACTCCGATGTGGGTACATAAGCACCGCCGTGTAGGCGAAGGATTAGTGTGACACGGTAAATACGGAAACGAGAACTATTAGGAGATGCATCCAAAAAGGAAAAAAGTGCTGTTACTCTTTTCGTTGTTGTCGAAGGGCAAACACTGGTACACATCCATCGGAGAATGAAGGATGTATATGGGGCAGCAGGTCTGTCGGAATGGTGCATTAAGTTCCGTGCTGATCACGGTTTGACACAAGACGCCCAACGATCTGGGAGGCCAGCCTCACCCATTATGGGCAACAACACGAGAGCAAGGCCAGCCTCATCACGAAAGTTGGTGCTACCTCTTGAAGTCGTTTCGAAAGTATTGACGATACAGTGGTTTCATCCATCCTCCCCTCGTTGCGAGAAGTCCAAGAGCGAGCCATCTACTTTAAGGTGATGCTGAGTCTGTTCTTTGATTACAGGGGCACATTGCATATTGATTTTCAGCGAACCTAGTGGTTTCATCACTCGGGAACGATACAGCAGAATGTTGGAGAAATTATGGTGTGCAATTAAGGCGAAACGACTGGGAAATCACGTCTTCGTTCCTTTAAAAAATACGCCGAAGGGTCGACAATTCCTGTCGGTTGAGATGGTGATATTTGGTTTGTGGTTATCAGCGCCCGTAAAAAGCCCCAGTCCTTACACTGTCCAGAGGCATCACTACCAGAACTGTGATCAAATTATGAGGACAACACAAATATCCAGTCTCCGGGCGAAGAAAATCCCCGAGCCGGACGGAAATCGAATCCGAGACCAGCAACGCTAGCCACTAGACCTACTAGAGCACGAGCTTCGGGCTGTCGGTTGAGGATATGCAGCAGGCACTTACGGAATTCTTCAGCCCACAGGACACGGTGTTTTACCAAACAGGTATTTCAAAGTGGTTCGTCGATGGGACGATTGTCTCAGTGCTCAGGGTGAATTTGGCTGTTTGGTATGCCGCTCCTGGTCTGTAAGACCTTTGAACGGAAACTGTTTGATCGGCCCTTGTATGTATAGAGGTACTTCACTTAGAGGGTTTGGTGAGTGATGTTGCGAGTATTAAAATAAGTAACAAATAGACCTTTCGTTTGCAAGCCAAAGGACAGTAGACCTTGGTATTTGACATAAATTTCAACTTGATACTTTTACCCTTCCCTAAAAAGAAGAGGTCTTAACAGACGGACATACAGAAGGGAAAGAAAATGATAGTATAAGGGATTTTTTTTATCGAAAGAGGTATGGAGCCCTAGAAAGGGACTGTTTCTGTCACTAAATTCACCTTACCATCTACATCGAACATAAAACTGGTGAAGGCGTCCAAGCCGAAAATGTTAGTGGCAGTGAGGCAGCTCACAACTGTGAAGATTGGTGAACGTTCGTCGCTTCTTGTACTTAGGCGTCAGTGACAGCTCTCTGGAAAACCGAACGAGGTGGCGCAGTGGTCAGCACACTGGACTCGAAATGGGGAGGACGATTGTTCAAATCCGCGTCCAGCCACCCAGATTTAGGTTTTCCGTGATTTCCCTTAATCACTCGAGGCAAAACCGGGATAGCACCTTCAAAAGGGCACAGCCTATTTCCTTCCCCGTCCTTGACGCAATCCGAGCTTGTGCTCCGTCTCTAATGACCTCGATGTCGACGGGACGTTAAACACAATGTTTCTCCCTTTCTGATTTAGTTCTCTGGAAAGAGAAATACTCAGTGGCAGTTCCACCGAGCCGGGACGGTGGCACTTTTCCTCATTAATTAGAGTGCTATTGGCAAGAGATGTCAAAGTGATTCTATATTTTTAGATTTCCAAAAGGTATTTGACACAGTTCTTCACAAGCGACTTCTAATCACATCACGTGACTATGGAATATCGTCTCAGTTGTGCGATTGGATTCGTGATTAGCTGTCACAAAAGTCCCAGTTTGTAATAACTGACGTAAAATAATCGAGTGAAACAGAAGTAATATCTGGCTGTAGCCAAGGAAGTGTTACAGGCGAAAAAACATGCCACATTTAAGGTGACGCAAAATCTTCGAGATTGGCGATCTTCTACAGGAGCTCGAAACTTAGAGCGGACTTTAATGCTAGATGCTTATAATAGTTTCCACAACGAAATTTTGTCTCGCGACCTGGCAGAAAATACAAAGAGATTCTGGTCGTATGTGAAATATGCTACCGACAAGACACAATAAATGCCTTCTCTGCACAGTCGTAATGGAAATACTGTAGACGACAGTGCTGCCAAAGCAGAGTTACTAAACACAACCTTCCGAAATTCCTTCACCAAGGAAGACGAAGTAATTATTCCAGAATTAGAATCAAGAGCTGCTGCCAGCATTAGTAACTTAGATGTAGATATTCTCGGAGTAGTGAAGCAACATAAATCACTTAACAAAAGCCGGCCAGGGTGGCCGAGCGATTCTAGGCGCTACAGTCTGGAGCCGCGCGACCGCTCCCATCACAGGTTCGGATCCTGCCTCGGGCATGGATGTGTGTGATGCCCTTAGATTAGTTAGGTTTAAGTAGTTCTAAGTTGTAAGGGACTGATGACCTTAGAAGTTAAGTCCCATAGTGCTAAGAGCCATTTGAACTTAACAAAAGTAAGTCTTCCGGTCCAGTCTACATATCAGTTAAGTTCCTTTCAGAGTACGCTGATACAATTGTTTAATACTTAACAATCACATACAGCCGTTTGCTCGACGAAAGATCTGTGCCCATCATCATCATCATCATCATCATTTAAGACTGATTATGCCTTTCAGCGTTCAGTCTGGAGCATAGTCCCCCTTATACAGTTCCTCCATGATCCCCTATTCAGTGCTAACATTGGTGCCTCTTCTGGTGTTAAACCTATTACTTCAAAATCATTCTTAACCGAATCCAGGTACCTTCTCCTCGGTCTGCCCCGACTCCTCCTACCCTCTACTGCTGAATCCATGAGTCTCTTGGGTAACCTTGCTTCTCCCATGCGTGTAACATGACCCCACCATCTAAGCCTGTTCGCCCTGACTGCTACATCTATAGAGTTCATTCCCAGTTTTTCTTTGATTTCCTTATTGTGGACACCCTCCTGCCATTGTTCCCATCTACTAGTACCTGCAATCATCCTAGCTACTTTCATATCCGTAACCTCAACCTTGTTGATAAGGTAACCTGAATCCACCCAGCTTTCGCTCCCATACAACAAAGTTGGTCGAAAGATCGAACGGTGCACAGATAACTTAGTCTTGGTACTGACTTCCTTCTTGCAGAAGAGAGTAGATCGTAGCTGAGCGCTCACTGCATTAGCTTTGCTACACCTCGCTTCCAGTTCTTTCACTATGTTGCCATCCTGTGAGAATATGCATCCGAAGTACTTGAAACCGTCCACCTGTTCTAACTTTGTTCCTCCTATTTGGCACTCAATCCGTTTATATTTCTTTCCCACTGACATTACTTTCGTTTTGGAGATGCTAATCTTCATACCATAGTCCTTACATTTCTGATCTAGCTCTGAAATATTACTTTGCAAACTTTCAACCGAAGTTGCCATCACAACTAAGTCATCCGCATATGCAAGATTGCTTATTTTGTGTTCACCTATCTTAATCTCACCCAGCCAGTCTATTGTTTTCAACATATTATCCATAAATAATATGAACAACAGTGGAGACAGGTTGCAGCCTTGTCTTACCCCTGAAACTACTCTGAACCATGAACTCAATTTACCGTCAACTCTAATTCCTGCCTGACTATCCATGTAAAGACTTTAATTGCTTGCAAAAGTGTGCCTCCTATTCCATAATCTCGTAGAACAGACCATAACTTCCTCCTAGGAACCCGGTCATATGCCTTTTCTAGATCTATAAAGCATAGATACAATTCCCTGTTCCACTCATAACACTTCTCCATTATTTGCCGTAAGCTAAAGATCTGGTCCTGACAACCTCTAAGAGGCCTAAACCCACACTGATTTTCATCCAATTGGTCCTCAAAGATCTGTGCCCAAAGACTGGAAAATTGCACAGGTCACACCCATCTATATTCAAGGAAGTTGGTAGGGGTAACGCACTAAATTACAGGCCCATATCATTAACGTCGATATGGAGCAGGATTTTTGAACATATATTGTATTCGAACATTATGAATTACTTCGAAGAGAACGGTCTATTGACACATAGTCAACACGGATTTAGAAAACATCGTCCTTGTGGAGCACAACTATCTCTTTACTCACATGTAGTGTTGATTGCTACTGACAAGGGATTTCAGATTGATTCCATGTTTCTAGATTTGCAGAAGGTTTTTGCCAATGTACCACAGAAGTGACTTGTAGTGAAATAGCGTGGTTATGGAATAACGTATCAGTTATTTGACTGTTACCGTCAGAAAGGTCAACGTTCGTAGTAATTGACGGAAAGTCATCGACTAAAGCAGATGTGATTTCTGGCGTTCCCCAAGGTAGTGTCATAGACTGTTCGCCGTTCCTTATCTACATAAACGATTTAGGAGACAATCTGAGCAGCCATCTTAGGTTGTTTGCAAATGTTGGTGTCGATTATCGATTAGTAAAGTCATTAGAAGAGCAAAAACAATTGAAAAATGATTTATAAAAGATATCTGTATGGTGCAAAAATTGGCAATTGACCCTAAATACAAGTGTGAGGTCACCCACATGAGTTTTAAAAGGAATCCGTTAAACTACGTCTGCGCGATAAATCAGACAAACATAATAACCGTAAATTCAACTAAGTACCTAGGAATTACAATTACGAAAAACTCAAATTGGAAGGAACACACAAAAAATGTTGCGGGGGGAGGCTAACCAAAGACTGCGTTTTATTGAAAGGACACTTAGAAAATGTAACAGCTCTACTGAAGAGACTGCCTACACTACGCTTGTCCGTCCTCTTTTAGAATACTGCTGCGCGGTCTAGGGTCCTTGCCAGATAGGATCGATTGAGCACATCGAGAAAGTTCAAAGAAGGGAAGCACGTTTTTTATTATCGCACTCATAGAGTGTGACTGAAACGATACAGGATTCGGTGTGGACATCATGTGGCTGAAACTTCTCACTTTCACCTATTTTCTCCTCCGCGAGCGAAAATATTTTGATGACGCCGACCTACACAGGAAGAAACGATCATTATAATAAAATAAGGGAAATCAGAGCTCGCACGTAAAGATGTAGGTGTTAGCTTTTTGCGCTGTACGAGATTGGAATAATAGAGAATTATTGTGAGGATGGTTCGATGAACCCTCTGTCAGGCAGAGTATCGATATAGATGTAGATGGACCCTCTGCTGATCTGGATCTACACAAATGATTTAGGAGAAAGTGTGACCAGCCCGCCTAGATTGTTTTCGGATGATGTTGTTACTTACAAAGTCATCAGATGATCAAAACAAATTGTAAAACGATGTAGTCAAGATATCTGTATGGTGCGCAAAGTGGCAACTATAATCAGTGAAAAGTGTGAATTCATCCACATGAGAACGAAAAATGTAATTTACACGATCGATCATACAATTTTAAAGGCTGTGAATTCAGCTAAATTATTAGATATTACAATTACGACCAACTTAAATTGGAACGATCACATAGGTAATGTTGTGGGTGAAGTAAACCAAACATTGCGATTTGTAGGCAGAACACTTAGAAAGTGCAAAGGAGCTATTAAAGACACTGCTTACATTGCGCTTGTCCGCCATCTTCTGTAGGAATGCTGTACGGTGTGCGATCCGCTTCAGATCGGATCGACGAAGGACACCGAAAAATTTTCTAGAAGGACAGCCCGTTTTGTAATATCGCGAAATAAGGGAGGGAGTGCCACGGATGTGATACGCCAATTGGGCTGGCAATTGTTAAAACAAAGGCGTTTTTCATTGAGGCAGGATGTTTTCAAGAAATTTCGATGGCCAACTTTCTCCTCAGAGCGTGAAAAAATTTTGTTGGCGAGCACCTATATGGGGAGAAATGATAATCACAACAAAGTGGCAGAAGTTAGAGTTCGTCAGGAAAGATTTAAATGTTACATTTTTTCTTCACGAATTGTGACAGTGGAATGGTAGACAAATGGCTTGAAGGTGGTCTGATGAACCCTATGCCAAGCACTTAATTGTGAATTGTAGAGTAATAACGTAGATGTGGACTTGTCACAGGCGCGGCAGTCTGCGACGAGATGCAGCTGTCTGGTACTTGCACTCCCGCTGCCGCAGTCAAGACAGGGCTGGTGAGATTCTTCGACTTGCATGAAGCATTTCGCAACGCTGAGGAGGGATGACGTTTTCCACCCAACCGTTTAACATTACAAAAAAAGTGCCTCGACACTAAGGCAGGAGCAGAGTTATCGGTGTAGTTAAGTCTGCCATGAGACGCCGGCGGTCTGCACGGTGGTGACGTCTGGTGACACAGGCAGAAAGTTGTCTTGTGACAGCGAGAGCGAGAGCACCAGCAGCAGCACAGTACTGTTTGTATAAAGCGTTTATTTTGCATTTTGTTTACGACCTTCCACTAAGGAAGGGATTCTATTTGTGTTTATCTGCTCTGCATAGTAACTAACAGTTCTTGATAAAACCTTACGTAGTTTTCGTGTTAGATTTCTTAGTGTTTTCTTGATCGTTTAGAACAGAAAGCGCCCTAAAACCGTCATTTGTTTGTTTCGCGGCCGTTAGCCACTAGTCACTTGAATCAGCAGTTGTCTTGTGACAGCGAGAGCACCAGCAGCAGCGAGTACTGTTTGTATAAAGCGTTTTTGTACTTATTTGCTGCGCTTAACTTTTAAATAGTTTTTCTGGGAAAACCTAGCGTAGTTTTCGCGTCTCGTATTTCAGTGAGTGTTTCTTGATTATCAGAGTAGCTCATCAGAAGATTATCTTGGGAATTTGTCACCGTATAGGGTAGGGTAAACATAGTCATGTGTAGGGACTGTGGTTGTTGTGAGCGGACGCAAGGAGAATTGGCCACTCTTCGGGGGCAGGTGGAGGCTTTGTCTGTTAGGCTCATCGAGCTCGAGGCGCAGGCGTCGGCTCGTAGTGGCGTTGGGGCAACTGTGGTGAGACCTATGCCTACTTCGGTGGCCTTGGAATCACATGGAACCCCTGATGTCGCTGCGTCTTCCGGCAGTGAGCATCTTACCGGTCAGCCATCACTCCAGGGTGAATGGCGGACAGTGGTGGGCTCTCGCGTGCCTGGCCGAAAGGCGAAGGTGGGATCTGGCCGCGTGGCAGCTGCCTTACCCCTTTCCAACAGGTACGGGGTGCTTCCTAGTGGTGACGACATCGTTTCCGAGCCACCACAGGATGCCTCGCCTGTTGGGCCAGTGGCCGATTCTCCGGCAAGGTCCCGACAGTCACAGAGGGCGGGCCTATTAGTTATAGGGAGCTCCAACGTTAGGCGGGTTATGGAGCCCCTCAGGAAAATAGCGGGTAGGTCGGGGAAGAATGCCAGTGTGCACTCGGTGTGCTTGCCGGGGGGTCTCGTCCGTAATGTGGAGGAGGCCCTTCCGGCAGCTATTGAACGCACTGGGTGTGACCGGCTGCAGATAGTAGCACATGTCGGAACGAATGACGCCTGCCGCTTGGGTTCTGAGGCCATCCTTGGTTCCTTCCGGCGGCTGGCTGATTTGGTGAAGACAACCAGCATCGCACGCGGAGTGCAAGCTGAGCTTAATATCTGCAGCATAGTGCCCAGAGTCGATCGCGGTCCTCTGGTTTGGAGCCGTGTGGAGGGTCTAAACCAGAGGCTCAGACGACTCTGCGACTATAATGGTTGCAAATTCATCGACCTCCGTTATTGGGTGGAGAACTGTAGGGCCCCCCTAGACAGGTCAGGCGTGCACTACACACCGGAAGCAGCTACTAGGGTAGCAGAGTACGTGTGGCGTGCACACGGGGGTTTTTTAGGTTAGAGGGACCCCCCCTTGGGCGAAACGATAAAATACCTGACGGCTTACCAGAGAGGACATTATCATCGTTGATAAAGAACGTCCGTCCTCAGAGACCAAAAACAGGAAAAGTTAACGTAATATTGGTAAACTGCAGGAGTATCCAGGGCAAGGTTCCTGAATTAGTATCTCTTATTGAAGGAAATAGTGCGCATATAGTATTAGGAACGGAAAGTTGGTTAAAACCGGAAGTGAACAGTAACGAAATCCTAGACACAGAATGGAATATATACCGCAAGGATAGGATAAACGCCAATGGTGGAGGAGTATTTATAGCAGTAAAGAATTCAATAATATCCAGTGAAGTTATTAGCGAATGCGAATGTGAAATAATCTGGGTTAAGCTAAGTATCAAAGGTGGGTCAGATATGATAGTCGGATGCTTCTATAGACCACCTGCATCAGCAACCGTAGTAGTTGAGCGCCTCAGAGAGAACCTGCAGAACGTCGTGAAGAAGTTTCGTGATCATACTATTGTAATAGGGGGAGACTTCAATCTACCAGGTATAGAATGGGATAGTCACACAATCAGAACTGGAGCCAGGGACAGAGACTCTTGTGACATTATCCTGACTGCCTTATCCGAGAATTACTTCGAGCAGATAGTTAGAGAACCAACTCGTGAAGCTAACGTTTTAGACCTCATAGCAACAAATAGACCGGAACTTTTCGACTCCGTGAATGTAGAAGAGGGTATCAGTGATCATAAGTCAGTGGTTGCATCAATGACTACAAGTGTAATAAGAAATGCCAAGAAAGGAAGGAAAATATATTTGCTTAACAAGAGTGATAGGGCACAAATCGCAGAATATCTGAGTGACCACCATCAAACGTTCATTTCTGAGGAAGAGGATGTGGAACAAAAATGGAAAAAATTCAGAAACATCGTCCAGTACGCCTTAGATAAGTTCGTACCGACTAAGGTCCAAAGCGAGGGGAAAGATCCACCGTGGTATAACAATCATGTACGAAAGGTACTACGGAAACAAAGAAAGCTTCATCATAGGTTTAAGAGTAGTCGAATCATAGCTGATAAGGAAAAGCTGAACGAAGCGAAAAAGAGCGTAAAGAGAGCAATGAGAGAAGCATTCAACGAATTCGAACATAAAACATTGGCAAACAATCTAAACAAGAACCCTAAAAAGTTTTGGTCATATGTAAAATCGGTAAGCGGATCTAAATCCCCTATTCAGTCACTCGTTGACCACGATGGCACCGAAACAGAGGACGACCGAAGAAAGGCAGAAATACTGAATTCAGTGTTCCGAAACTGTTTCACTGCGGAAAATCGTAACACGGTCCCTGACTTCAGCCGTCGCACGGACGCCAAAATGGAAAATATTGAAATAAACGATATCGGAATTGAAAAACAACTGCTATCACTTAGTAGCGGAAAAGCATCCGGACCAGACGAGATACCCTTAAGATTCTACAGTGATTATGCTAAAGAACTTGCCCCCTTTCTATCAGCAATTTATCGTAGATCGCTGGAAGAACGTAAAGTACCTAGCGACTGGAAGAAAGCGCAGGTCGTTCCCATTTTCAAGAAGGGTCATAAATCAGATGCGAATAATTATAGGCCTATTTCGCTTACGTCAATCTGTTGTAGAATAATGGAACATGTTTTGTGTTCTCGTATTATGACGTTCTTAGATAATACAAATCTCCTTCATCATAACCAACATGGATTCCGCAAACAGAGATCATGTGAAACTCAGCTCGCCCTATTTGCCCAAGAAATTCACAGTGCCGTAGACACTGGCGAGCAGATTGATGCCGTATTCCTGGACTTCAGGAAGGCATTTGATACGGTTCCGCACTTACGTTTAATGAAAAAAATACGAGCTTACGGAATATCGGACCAGGTTTGTGATTGGATTCAGGATTTCCTAGAAGAAAGAACACAACATGTCATTCTTAACGGTTCAAAATCTGCAGATGTAGAGGTAATTTCGGGAGTACCGCAAGGAAGCGTGATAGGACCTTTATTGTTTACAATATACATAAATGACTTAGTTGACAACATCGGTAGCTCCGTGAGGCTATTTGCAGATGACACGGTTGTCTACAAGAAAGTAGCAACATCAGAAGACTCGTACGTACTCCAGGAAGACCTGCAGAGGATTAATGCATGGTGCGACAGCTGGCAGCTTTCCCTAAACGTAGATAAATGTAATATAATGCGCATACATAGGGGCAGAAATCCATTCCAGTACGATTATGCCATAGGTGGTAAATCATTGGAAGCGGTAACGACCGTAAAATACTTAGGAGTTACTATCCGGAGCGATCTGAAGTGGAATGATCACATAAAACAAATAGTGGGAAAAGCAGGCGCCAGGTTGAGATTCATAGGAAGAATTCTAAGAAAATGTGACTCATCGACGAAAGAAGTAGCTTACAAAACGCTTGTTCGTCCGATTCTTGAGTATTGCTCATCAGTATGGGACCCTTACCAGGTTGGATTAATAGAAGAGATAGACATGATCCAGCGAAAAGCAGCGCGATTCGTCATGGGGACATTTAGTCAGCGCGAGAGCGTTACGGAGATGCTGAACAAGCTCCAGTGGCGGACACTTCAAGAAAGGCGTTACGCAATACGGAGAGGTTTATTATCGAAATTACGAGAGAGCACATTCCGGGAAGAGATGGGCAACATATTACTACCGCCCACATATATCTCGCGTAATGATCACAACGAAAAGATCCGAGAAATTAGAGCAAATACGGAGACTTACAAGCAGTCGTTCTTCCCACGCACAATTCGTGAATGGAACAGGGAAGGGGGGATCAGATAGTGGTACAATAAGTACCCTCCGCCACACACCGTAAGGTGGCTCGCGGAGTATAGATGTAGATGTGTAGATGTAAAGAGAAGTTAATGAATCGGGAGCATCATCTGACCGCAGCTTGCTACGGCGACCAACTACTTATGAATGGCATTTGTAAAGGCATACTGTTCTGTCGAAGCAGTCTCATAGCAATTTTTAAGACCTCACCAAGACTAGGTTCGCACTTGCCTAAAGCTATGGCTGTGACCTCCGAGTCAAGTGCGACGTGCACAGTCACATCCCAAATCAATGATTCCGCTTACGGAACTGTACAGTCCTGATATATGAAATATCACTTGTGTGCGAGATCACGCAAGTCGTCGGCACATGCTGCCTAAGACTGCCAAAGGTATTTATAAAACTGATTAAAATTTTGGTAGGCTACAGGCAGCGTTACTGATGCTGACCGTAGTATTCTTTTAGCAGAACGCAGAGATAATTGAAAGACAGTTCAGCAGGGTCTGAAAGTAATTGTGATTGCCTACCAGAAACGCTATAAGCAAAACAGTTCAAATAAAACGGCGAGGATAAACTTCGTATCTCGCTCAAGACTAGATGGAGGCAGCGAACTGTTAGCCATTGATTGACGTTCTTGCTACTGCTAAGTTGCATCCTACTGTTGTTTGTACAGCTTTTCAGTGACATCTGTAGCCGGTGCTGCTCCTCTTGAGCGTTGGACGAACTTGTCACCGCAAATATGATAGGCTAAAGCCTCATCATCATTTCTACTTCCGCTGCTGATACGAATGCATGATGCGTAAACAATGTCATGTTTGTCGTGAGCTTAATGCAATTGGAATGCCAATAACGGTAACTAGAAAGCCGAAGTCCACAGCCAAGTCGGTGTCCAAATAGCAGCTAGGCGACGCGTGTAATATCTCATGCTATGTACAGAAAAAGATAAGAGCACCCAACTTCGTTTTTGATTTTGGGAAAATTGTAGACTTCGTTTACTTTTAATAACAACTATAAAAAGTTAATTAAGTAACAATTAGAAAAACATTGATCAGTGTTAATCATTTCTAGTCGAAAACGAAGATTCACAAAAAGCTTGTGAAACATCGCTAAACAACACAAAATTCACAAAAATCTTTTTAATAAAGCTGAAAAAACGTTACAAAACAATAGGCTCATCTGCAAAGAGAAACTTGTATATTTAAGGGTCTTAAATGAACGTCAAATCAACAGTTATGTATAGAAATATCAAACTTAAACGCCTCCTTCAACCTCAGCGAAATATCTGCACACATTTGGGACACGACACCCTTCATCCACACCTCTTCGCAGGTATCTTGAAAAGACTTCTCATCATTAAATGCGAGGTTGCATCTCTCAAGTCTGGTGTTCCCCAGCGTTGTTATCCAGATAATCATCGCTGTTGACAAGGAAAGGGTCGCAGTAGTCTGATGAAGGATCGGAATGTTTCGTGGGCGTAATTTTCGTTTCAGAAGGCCTTTTATGTTTCCACCCCTGCCCACTAGCCAGTCTCTAGCCCCGGGAAACTCGACAACTTCTTTTTGACAGCGCTTTTTTCGAGCGGGTTTGTCAACTGACCGTTATAGGGTGTCAATTAACGAGGCTGACAACTGCAGCCTTGCGACATGCAGCGGTATGTTCCCAAGTGGTGGTTCTCTTCTTAACCTTAGGGACATGACGTTTGTCAAACAGAGAAACTACATGTGAAACCATTATGGAATACTGCAGTTTTAAATGAGGACTAGTATTCACACGAATCCCACCTAAGCAAGATAGACCCTTAACATTTAACATAAAGTCTTGCGTGACTGAAGACGTGTTTCTAGAAGTAGCTTACGATTCTGCTTTCCGGATACCGCTGTGAAAATGCTTTAAATGAACCATAAGAACATGAAAACAAAATATTAACCCATGCTTTGCAGTTTAGATCAAGTACCATTTCGCATAAGAACCGATGTTGCATCCACACTACTTGAGGAAAAAGTTCCCAGCTGCTCTCTATCATCTATCAGCACGTGGTACGGCTGACACACATGGCCACCTGTCTGGGGCACCTACCGTATCCTTTTGGGAAGGAGTGCCCATATTTACAGCTCTGCCCGTTTGTACATTTTCTGATCTACTATTAAAGATTAAATCGCGGCCGCTTACCTGGCTCCGTGCTACAACCAACCGACCCCGCGTGACGCTCACGCCTCTGTTGTCGCCTGTCAATTGCTAACAGTAACACCCCTGAGCCGCTATCGATATCTTCCGATGGCGTGGACGTTACGGTTCAAACCCAACGCTTTGGGTGTCGGTTCTGTAATCGAGCTGCATTTAAAACTTCGGAGTACCCACTCCTTGTCACGCAAATACTTGAATGGCGAACGGCCCAGCCTCCTACCCCTTGTTAGTGGACCACAGCGCTTATCCTCTCTGTCTGCACAAAGGGAACAAGGAACAAATTGGGGCACTAGTTAGCAAGCTGGATGCGCCCACGTCCGCCCATCCTGATTTAGGTTTTCCATGATTCCCCTAAAACGTTTCAGTCAAATGCCGGGATGTTTCCTTTGAAAGAGCACGGCCGACTTCCTCCCGCATCCTTCCCTAATCCGATGGAACCGATAACCTTGCTGTTTGGTTCCCTCCCCCCAAATCAATCAGGCAGCCACAAAGGGAACACGTAATGCAACCGCCGACAGCTGTCAATCATCCACCACGCAGTGCCCGCCCGCAGAGGTAAAGGACAAGGTGACAGCACAAGGCACATCCCGGCACAGATCGAAGCCCGCCGACAACCAACACTGCACTGCCAACGGCAATTCAAGCCTTTGGTGATATCTGACAAGCCAGTCCTCAGAAAACACATCTGTGTCCTTTCTGGTTTGAGAGCACATAGTTAATGTGTTTCTTGATTTATTTTGTTCTTTTAAGAAACTGCTCTGATTTTACTACTGTCTTCACCTTTCAGTCGTTCTAATGTTCTGCACACGTCCATTGAGAAGGCGTCTTTATGTCTGATTAATTAGGATCAAGCCTGTCACCCACAAAACTGGAAATCAATTACATCTCCGCTAAAAATTCCCATTCAACACATTCCAGTGCCCAACGAGTGCTTGATCTCATGTGAATTACCACATTTATGGAGCCCAATGTGGGACTCCTTATATCAAACGAACTACCAGAGTAAGTAGTTCTGAAAAAGAACGCTCTTGTGATTCAATATACGTAGGTTTTATTAGATGTACAAGGGAGGAAGGAAAATGCGATTTAACGTCCCGTAGACATCGAGGACAGTAGAGATGGAGCATACGCTCAGAAGTTTTCAAGGATGGCGAAGGAAATCGGCCCTGGTCTTTCAAAGGAATCATCCTGCGGCTTTCATGGAGCATTTTAGGGAAATTACGGAAAACCTAAATGAGGATGCCGGATGCGGATTTGAACCGTCGTCCTCCCGAATGCGGGACCAGTTCACTAACCACTGTGCCACCTCGCTTGGTAATACGTCAGGGTATTTGACATCAGTTCTGCTAAGTTTCGTATACAAGACTTTTTTATATTTTTATTTTAGATAAAAATCTTATCAACTTTAGCTGTACTATAATTAGGAGAGAAATGTCATGAGAAAATGTCATTGAATAACTTCACATTTAAAATCTCCGTGACAGACAGTAGACATGTATGGAGGTTTTATGGGGACGTAGGCATCTGTAATATACATAATTCCCTGATATCAGGTATTTAGTTGCGAATAAATGTTGTCAGTCATTGCATAACAAGGGCATTTAAAGTTCAGTTTGGGGCTGTGTCAGACTCTCGTCCTCGCAAAGCTCGTCGAATTGCTCCTCTACAACTCTGTTAGGTAATTTACACTCCATGTACCACCTTTCGCAGCACTGGTAAGGCACTGGGCTTGCATTCTGGAGCACGGTGAACCAAAGCCCTGTCTGCCCTCTCACATTGAGTTTTGCCGTGATTTACCCGTATGTCGCTTGAGACAAATGACATGATATTTGCTTTGAAAAGAATACACTAGGCTTCCTTACCTATTCTTCCCCTATCCAAGTCTTCACTCTATTCCTGACAGCTGCGTCGTCCGATGGTACGTTAAACGCTTATCCTCTATGCACCGATCCTAAGAAGTAATACGCAGCTGCAATGTGCATACCCTCAGAATTACACGGCGGGAGCTGTATTTTTCTTTCTAGGCCCTTTTATGGAATCTGAAAATCGGAATTTCGTGTTTTTATGACGTATTGTCACACTTGGTGCGTTATATTTCCTCTGTTACGAATTATGTTTCTCGGAGCTTTAAGAATGCAAACGAATCCGTAGAAGGTTTCTTTTCGGCCAGGCCAACGCTCTGGGTTTGCTGTCCTAAACTCTACCTTGGAAGTACTCACGGAACAAATTTTTCAATCTTACCAATGTCGCATGCTGTGACCAACAAGAAACGTGATTATTCTCGACTGCATCGGAATACAGGGTTATTTCTTGATTAACATCTTAGCCTCTACAGCGCATTTTCGGACTACATTTAAAGTGTGACTTGACTTGTTTGGTGCGCCATTGTAATCGCGTCATGACGGATGCTATGTCATGGCCTTGACCAGAAAACTTGCAAACAAGAATGATTTCAAAATCAGTTTCAAATTATTTTAATCTAGCGACAGACTTCCCTTAACCGATCAGTATTACACATTTTTTCCGCTTCCCAATTTTAAGTTTTGTTTTTTTCTCCTATGTTTTTCTTCCCAGGAGACCATTATCATCGGAGGCAGCGCCCCGGTCGCTCCACCTTAGCTGCGCGCCTTCTATTATCACTGGACAGTTTTCTTAATTGTGTGGAGAAAATTTGTCGCATATCATCCATCCATCCCCTTCGAGAAGTGGCGCAGTTCTTAACAATATCGAGGTTCCTGCAGCGGCAAAGGACGTTGCTTAGCAACAGTTTGAGTCCAAGCGACTGGCGAGCAACGTAATTGTGTCGATCCCCCGCGGCATGCACTGAAGATCGCGGAGCAATGATAGCGGGCCAGAAGGTAAGACATCAATAAACATATGAGCTCTGCGAGTCCATGACAGCAAAAACACAGGCACGTAACGGACTGCACCTTTCTGCGTATGCAACACGTAAATTGTCACACTTATGCATGTTTAATGAATATGGAGATATTTGACTCTGCATGTATGTTCAGCGTAATTTGCTTTTACAAATCAGTCATCCAAACTGGTTTACAAGGTTTGTCTGAGGTATTTTGTGTTCGAGAAGTTGAATGTTACACATTCGCAACTAGAGAAGAATACTAGGAATAATTAGAGAAGAATACTACAAGCAAATGATTCTCCTACTATGGTTCCGTGACAAATGATCTCTGTATTCACTCGAAAACAAGTCTTGATCGACTTGTCGAGAATGCCACCATGCTGCCGTAAAACACACGTTTCCCGTGCACATATTATGCGTAATAATTTTTATAAGAATTTTAACGATTGTAGACGAATTTCAAACTGTGGACAGTATTTTTGGTAAAAATTAAATTTGATTTTTAAATCATACTTCTCCTAAAACAGGCTGAAATGCGATCTGATTACGCATAATTACAGGAAGTGGGCCAGCTTTGGTTTTTAAGCCAGAGCTGTTTGTATCTTCAGTCCCAGTGCAAAGCCCAAATTTTATTGGGATTTTGTCTCCCTATTACTGAACTGGTAGACGCCAGTGGAATTTGAGTTGCTAATACGTCGATTCTTCTCTCTGCTTACTTTGGCGATCAAATAATACTTTGTGAAATGGGTCCGACATTGTAGCAGTCGTCGTGTAAAACATTATTTCATTTCGGTGATGGGCAATTTGTATCAGTGAGTACCATTTGAAAACGTCCTCTTACGCCACTGTGTATCCCATGATGTGGCAGAACAAATATTAATCGTCTTCTCTAGAAATACTCTCAGAAAAGTGGCTGATGTCGGTAGCTCTTTCGATAGCAGTCGAACGACTCGTATGGATTCATACTGACATTCAGTTGTTTCCAGTTGCTAACAATCTTAGCTTTCAATATTGTGTGTAAGGAGTATCTTCATAGAGCGTCTCGATAAATTTCAACCATTTCATGTTCAATTATATACAACACTTAATTTATCTTTAACTCCACGTGTTCCACCAGCTTTCATTTACGAGTACATAGATCCAATGGGCACTAGTTAAAGTTGACTAAATGATTCGAATGATAGACTTATTTCCGAAACCCGCATTGATCGTTTTAATACAGGGAAGTACTTGGTTTGAACGATCGATTTGATTAACTTCGACATTTTAATTTTCCCTGATATGTTATTATTTTTCCCATGTCTTTATTTAGTGCGCCAGGGGCCCGTGAACCCCGCACGGCTCAGGGGCTTTGCAACGGTTGCCAAAGACTGCTTGTGCGAATGGTCTAAAATTTTTCGCTGATGGTGATATCCTCTACAGAAAAATTTCGTCGCTGCGTAACAGAAAGGCGCGCACACACACACAGAGAGTTCAGTTACAAGGAGAGGTCCCCAGCTGTGCGATCGACTTTTTAAAGCTATCTATACAGTGATGTCGGTTAAGACCCTAGGTATCAAACACTGCAGCCATTCACCCAAGTGGGTCCTCGTTCGCGAGTAAGTGACGAAAGAAAATTTCGGAATTTTGTGTGACGCTTAATAACATTAACAAAAGTTGCGTTGTGTAGCGTGGTTGCTTGGCTGAAGAACGAAAAACAACAAGCAATCATGATCAATAAATGGAAAAGAGAGAAATTCTTACCATTTATACATCTAATTTGATTGAGGATTACATTTATATAAACATTTAAAGAGATGGACACAATAACAGCTTTTCTGCGCAGGAGGTTTTCGGTTCGAATATCGTTTGGTGCATAATTTTTATTTTTGTAATTTTCCAATCTTTATCGAAATTACTTCGGTTATTATTTTTATTCAGTTAATTATTTTAAATGAATATTTTTATTTCTATTCCTCTATCATACTATTTTAGTCACCGTATAAGCTTTCTTATTTGTTTCATTTTTCTTTATATCATTCTTCTTTCAATCAGAATTTTTGTGAAGATGAATATAATTATATTTACTATAATATGCAATTATTCGAAAATTCCGATCTTTCAGTTAAAAAACAAAAGACGAAATAATCTATTTATATTTGTGCAACGGTGTGAAAAATGTGTTTATGTTATGGTATGTGCAAGTTTTTTTGCATGGTAATCGTCATATAAACATTTAAAACATAACCTAAATACCTATTGCACTGTGGACAAAATAACGCAGATAAAAATGTAAATGAAAGACTGGTTTATGAGTAAAACGAAATTCAAGTAAAATGTGAAATAGATGAACGCAGTAGTGTGGATGAAAAAACAGGGTGATACAACAGAAGATACTAAATCGAAATTATTACATTAAAAACACACGAATAAAGATTCAAGCGGAAAAAGTATGACAGGAATAAAAATGAGAGCAAACGAAGAAATTAACATTATGATTAAAATTGTTTGAAAAAGGAAAGGATTTAAAAAATTACATTCCAACCAATTATTTGAATAAAAATGATAACTATTAAAAAAAAACATCTGCATGGGAAGCTGTTATTCTATTCATTACACCACGCAACTATAGCGTGTCACAAAATATTCCAACTTTTTCTTTCATCAATTACTGACAAACGAGTGCCCAACAGGGCGAATGGTTCCAGTGTACATCACAGTATAGACAGTTTCAAAAAGTCGATCACACCGCTGGGGTCCTTTCCTTGTTAGTGTACACCATGGTACGTGTTCTACTGACGCTTAACGCCCATAACAAAGAGAAAGAGCAAGTTAGTTATCGATTACAGGATTAGTAGTTAAGCTCTACGGCACATCATAATGTACAAGTAAGTTGGAGTAATACTGCAATGCGAAACGAAAAACGAATAGAAGTCTTAGGCTACCGGAAGTGTCCTGGTGGTGTGGCGCATCTGTAAAGCTAGCAGTGCGTAGGACTCTAGTTGGAAGAGTAGTAGTAGAGTATTACTCCAGGTTTTTGAGCCGCAATAAAGAATAATTTCGACCATTCAGCGAACAAAATCACACATATTTTTAAAAACTGCTCTGGATGAATGTGTATCATAATGCTGAGATTATCAGAGGACTTGAATGGACTTAGGACAAAGGCGACATTGAGTTCCCGAGTCTCTGTTGAACAAATTTAGAGATTCGGTGTTAGAGGAAGATACTACTATTCCCATCATATATTTCGCATAGGAGTCATGAGAATAAACTGAGAGATATTAGGGTCCGTGAAGACACGTATGATCGTGTTTCGCTGGTTCTACAGGTACGTCTGCATCACACTCTGCAAGCCCCAAAACGGCGTGTGGCAGAACATACTTCTGGTATTACTGCTTCCCCCCTTTCCTGTTCTACTCGTGAATGGCGCGTGGGGAGAACGATTGTCGGTAAGCCTCTGTATTAGCTGTAATTCCTCGAATTTTATTGTCGTGGTCATTTCGGGAGATATATTTGGGAAGACGTTATATGTTGACCGGCTCTTCCCAGAAAGTGATCTCTCGGAAATCCAACAGCAGAACTCTCTCTCTGATACACAATGCCTCTTTTGGAATGCCTGCCACTGTAGTTTGTTGAGCATCTCTGTAACGCTTTTGCGCCGGCTACACAATCCTGTGACGAAACGTGCCCTCTGTGTTGTATCATCTCTATGTCTTCTCTCAGTCCTACCTGGTAAGGATTCAAGATTGATGAACAATACTCAAAAATCGGTCAAACAAGCACCTTGTAAGCCACTAGAATGTACTAGAATGCTGTAACAAACACCACTGACATTTTAATTTACCCTACTTCTAGTTTTTTAAAGTCAGGAAACATTGTTTCACTTAAAGTGTATGTTCGCACAGAAATATTCTTTCTAAGTATAATTACAACATATTGATTGGTTAACAATACGAGCCCCTGACTACCAACCGCCGGCCGGGGTGGCCGAGCGGTTCTAGGCGCTACAGTCTGGAACCGCGCGACCGCTACGGTCGCAGGTTCGAATCCTGCCTCGGGCATGGGTGTGTGAGAATGTCCTTAGGTTAGTTAGGTTTAAGTAGTTGTAAGTTCTAGGGGACTGATGACCTCAGAAGTTAAGTCCCATAGTGCTCAGAGCCATTTGAACCATTTGAACTACCAACCCATTCTGGGAAAACAGCACGTCTATAACATTTTCCATTTCCGAGGTGCAAGGTTTATGTGATTTTACATACGACTGTTGACGGACATAGATGATGTAAGAGTAAAAAGCAGTTCTCTGTTCTAGAGGACTGATGACCTTGGATGTTAAGTCCCATAGCGCTCAGAACCATTTGAAACTTAATTTAAACTAGGAGAAGACTGAGATGTGGACATCCCACATTTTCATGTATAAAAGCGTGGGGATGGGCTAGCACCAACGCACGTCTCGTGTATGCAGTCCCAAGAGCTTATCAAGGAGACGGATCAGACATATTTTGGGGCAATATTATCTACGGATGTCGGACGTGTTGCGTCGCTGTCAAGCTCATTTTAAGGACCGGTTGATGTATTGTTGCCATCCTCTATCCCTATCGATCGTAATTTCAAGGCTGTGCGGTATCGTGACATGATCCTACAGCCAATAGTCCAGTCCTAGAGACAAAATTCGGCTATGGGTTCGTCTTTCAGGGCTACAGCGAACGAGTGCACCTAGCGTATATCAGTAACAACGTCTTGCAGGCGACTGAAACCAACAACATGGAATGGATTTCGGCACCTGCTTCCAGGAACTCGACTGAGCATGCTTGGAACCAGATGATGCTTATAGCGTGTCGTCTCAGGAATCCTCTTGAAGCCCAAGAGGAGGGTTTGGGGCAAAGACGGCAGAGATGGCTTTCCAATACCTGGTTACAGTGTCTCGTTCCATCCTTCCGGAGCCAAGAAAGGAAAGGGGTCCTACATGATGAAGAGAGCTTTATTTGGACAAATGTATTTATTTATTTACTTATTTCAACGGATCCTACTACCGTCATCTGAAGCTTCCGAGTCGTCTTCACGCAAATTAATTGGAAGCGGACTCCCTCTGAAACACCCTGGAAAAGGAAGGAAGAAAGATTAGGGTTTAATGTCCTATCGATATCGAAGTCATTCAGCACGGAGTACAAGATCGAAATGTTTCAGGAAAGAGGAAGGGAATCGGAAATACCCTTTTCAACGGAACTATCCCGGAATTTAAATGGACCAATCTTTGGAAATCAGGGAAAATGTAAATCAGGATGGGCAGACGCGGATTTGAAATGTCCTCCCCCGGAATCCAAGTCCAGTGCGCTAACCACAGCGCCACCTAGGCCGCTACACTGGATGATCTCAGGTGGGTCACCAGCGAAGTGTTGGAGAAGACTGACAGGAACGTCTCGACCACCGTGTGGACGGACATGTTACGGAGGGCCCAAGCATGTGTCAACGCATGAAGCTGGATAAGGCGGTACTGGAAGTTACCGGGCAGCAGATTTTGACTTTACAAACGTGTACTTTTAAACAGGTTCCGTTCGTTTTGTTTTTATTTTACTGTAAAGCTCTATTTTGTTACATAAACCTTTTCCCCTTATTTTTTGTTCCCTTTAATACTAAGCATACAGACTTTCGCAGATGTATAGGTGATGCAGATAGTGCAAAATATTTATTAATCTATTCGGTTTATATCTGAATATCTTTGAAGTCTTCTGAGTGAATGAGCTGTCAATACAAGACATATACCAACAAGACATATACCAACAAGGTCCACTCTCTAGACGTGGACCTTTGGCTTCTCCAATAAACTGACAAAAGAGAGGAACGTTGATCCAAGTGGAACTTGGCGGAGTAATCGGTCATAGCAGGAAAACACTATGCATTAGTCACTGGTAGTACTTTATATTGCTACCTGAAACGGACGATAACGTCGCGAAACTGTCGTGTCGACAAAAATGTCGCTATTCTAGACAACAATGGGACTCGAAGCGGGTCACGGAAGAGAAATAACTTCACATGCGGGACAATCCTCGGGAAAGCAGGCTGCCCGAACACCATTAGAGACTGGCACGGGCAAAAAGCACAAAACGCGACAAACGCAAATAACCGCGGTTCAAATGGTTCAAATGGCTCTGAGCACTATGTGACTTAACATCTGAGGTCATCAGTCCCCTAGAGCTTAGAACTACTTGAACCTAACTAACCTGATGACATCACACACATCCATGCCCGAGGCAGGATTCGCACCTGCGACCGTAGCAGTCGAGCGGTTCCAGACTGAAGCGCCAAGAACCGCTCGGCCACACTGGCCGGCATAGCATGCGGAATCAAGAGAAAGGTGACTTGTGAAATCATCGAAATCCTCGAGAAAGTCGTCTTTGAAGTTTTTACCATTATCAATAAGCTAAGCTAAGGTGATGTTCGTTTTACAAGCAACGTAGCTACGGGGTAGAGTGCTTTCAGACATGTGGCGGGGCGTGGGTTCGAATCCCGCTGGAATTCAGTTTATAAGCAAAGGTGAATTTTTTATGACCATTTAAGTCAAAAGTAAAATAGCAAATTTTTAAAAAGTTTAAATCTTATTTTTTTACTTATACAACGTCGTTAATAATCTTTTAGGAAAGATCGCTAAACAAGAATATTTGTTTGCAATGAAAACGGGATTTTTCTGTAGACTATATAATTAGAAATAAGAGTACGTGCATTTTACATAAAATTACGGTGAGGTGTGTCAATTAGCATATACAGAGAGTTTAAAAAGCTATCAAATACTTGGGGAGGTAGCAGCACTCATCGAAACAAGAAAATTAAGTCCAACAAACGTCGGTCCGTAAAAGCATACTTTGTGACATAACTCCAATAAATATGGGTCCGGAAATGCATACTTTCTACGGTAAACAAGTGTTTACCGGAAGTGTACAACATCGTGTCCATTCATGACAATGCACCCATCTGCCCTCGGTCGTAAGGAACGATGCACCCCTTGAAATATACTCGGTTGTTCATGTACCTGATGGCACGCATTCAAGACGCGACCCTATAGTGTCTGCACATCGTTGATTGAGATGGCGTAGACGTATTCCTCCAAGTGCTCCCATTAACCAAAACTCTAGGAGATTGAGGCCTGGGAAACGAGCAGGCCAAGGTGTGGGGCCTCCCGACCAGTCCAGCGGTCCTCAATCTTCCGCGTCAGATGTTCGCGCACACTGTGACGAAAGTATGGTGTTGTGCCATCGTCCATGAACCACATTTGTATTCGTTTCTGCAGTGGCACAGCCTTCAGCAAGATGGGCAATATACACTACTGGCCATTAAATTTACTACAACGTGAAGATGACGTGCTACAGACGCGAAATTTAACCGACAGGAAGAAGATGCTGTGATACGCAAATGATTAACTTTTCAGAGCATTCACACAAGGTTGGCACCGGTGGCGACACCTACAACGTGATGACATGAGGAAAGTTTCCAACCGATTTCTCATACACAAACAGCAGTGATGGTATGGGGTGCCATTGGTTACACGTCTCGGTCACCTCTTGTTCACATTGACGGCACTTTGAACAGAGGACGTTACATTTCAGATGTGTTACGACCCGTGGCTCTACCCTTCATTCGATCCCTGCGAAACCCCACGTTTCAGCAGGATGACGCACGACCGCATGTTTCAGGTAATGTACAGGTCTTTCTGGATACAGAAAATGTTTGACTGCTGCCCTGGTCAGCACATTCTCCAGATTTCTCACCAATTGAAAACGTCTGGTCAATGGTGGACTAGCAACTGGCTCGTCACAATACGCCAGTCAAACTGCGTGAAAATGTAATCACATATCAGTAACAGTATATAATACGGGTTCACAGGTAGATGCGGTGTTTCTAGACTTCCGCAAGACGTTCGATACAGTTCCCCACAGTCGTTTAATGAACAAAGTAAGAGCATATGGACTATCAGACCAATTGTGTGATTGGATTGAAGAGTTCCTAGATAACAGAACGCAGCATGTCATTCTCAATGGAGAGAAGTCTTCCGAAGTAAGAGTGATTTCAGGTGTGCCGCAGGGGAGTGTCGTAGGACCGTTGCTATTCACAATATACATAAATGACCTTGTGGATGACATCGGAAGTTCACTGAGGCTTTTTGAGGATGATGCTGTGGTATATCGAGAGGTTGTAACAATGGAAAATTGTACTGAAACGCAGGAGGATCTGCAGCGAATTGACGCATGGAGCAGGGAATAGCAATTGTGTCTCAATGTAGAGAAGTGTAATGTGCTGCGAATACATAGAAAGATAGATCCCTTATCATTAAGCTACAATATAGCAGGTCAGCAACTGGAAGCAGGTAATTACATAAATATTAGGAGTGATTTAAAATGAAATGATCATATAAAGTTAATCGTTGGTAAAGCAGATGCCAGACAGATTCATAGGAAGAATCCTAAGGAAATGCAATCCGAAAACAAAGGAAGTAGGTTACAGTACGCTTGTTCGCCCGCTGCTTGAATACTGCTCAATACTGTGGGATCCGTACCAGATAGGGTTGATAGAAGAGATAGAGAAGATCCAACGGAGAGCAACGCGCTTCGTTACAGGATCATTTAGTAATCGCGTTACGGAGATTATAGATAAACTACAATGGAAGACTCCGCAGGAGAGACGCTCAGTAGCTCGGTACGGGCTTTTGTTGAAGTTTCGAGAACATACCTTCACCGAAGAGTCGAGCAGTATATTGCTCCCTCCTACGTATATCTCGCGAAAAGACCATCAGGATAAAATCAGAGAGATTAGAGCCCACACAGAAGCATACCGACAATCCTTCTTTCCACGAACAATACGAGACTGGAATAGAAGGGAGAACCGATAGAGGTACTCGAGGTACCCTCCGTCACACACTGTCAGGTGGCTTGCGGAGTATGGATGTAGATGTAGATATTTGTCCAATGAATACCCGTTTCTCATCTGCATTTCTTCTTGGTGTAGCAATTTTAATGGCCAGTAGTGTATTAGGTGAAAGTCCAGATATTTCGCCCAAGTTAACCTTTGTGGCAGCACATACAGCCCTGTTGATCTATCGCCAAGTATGCCAACCCATACGTTGGCTGAGAATCGGTGTTGATGCCCTCTTTTCCTGAATTGCTTGGGGATTTACATCTGCCCATACATACGGTTATGGAAACTCAAAACACCATAGCTTGTGAACTCTGCCTCATCGGTAAATAAAATCTTGGCTGTGAACAGTGGATCTGTGGCACGCTTCTGCAGCAGCCAGTGACAGAAATGGCGATTGCCATGGTGATCCTCTGGCATTAGGGCCTCGAAATGCTGTAGATAATATGGGTACAACAATTATTCACGAAATACCTCCTCACCTTCCAGGTAAAAGAGTGAGACACACTTTCTGATGTCGCTAATCGTCGCACACTGGTCTCAGGGGTTTCTTCCATCAAATGTAGCACACGCTCCTCCATTTCAGGTATGCGGGCTGTGCAGGGCCTTCCACTGCCAGTCTTCCCACGTGGGAGTGTACCTGCGTCCCTCAGACGGTGGAAAAGTGTGCCGAACAGCTGATCAGTGGGCAATCTGTGCTCTGGATATTTTTCAGCTTACAGAGCATGGGCTTGCAGGCTACGTCAATTTGCTTGACCACAGCAGAATATCAAATCTGCCATTTTACTTGTCGAGTAAGTGTACTTCCATTGCTAACAACTGATGGAAGAGAGGAAACGTGAATGTATTACACCATTTGTACTCCCAAACAGTGCAATAACAGTAAACACACAAGTGACTCTGCTTTTGGATGAAGATGACACACCATGATTCGTACCCATGGTTCACAGTACTGTACAGTAAGGCACACAAACACAATGAAAACAAACGTAGCCTACAACACGACTCTAACCACACAACTGAGTGCAGACCACCTAGTGATAGGTAGGGTACTGTGATTAAGACTTCATAACACCCTGCTGACACATTTGACGGAGCGTCAATGCAAAGGCTGTGCTAATATTGGCAACCAAGAGTCGCGCAGCCCTTCTTATAAACACGTGTTTATCTCGGGAAGTATTCGTCTCCGGACCCGTGTTTAATGGACTTAATTTTCTTGTTTCGTTCAGTACTACCACCACTGAAAGTATTCGACATTTTTGAACACCCTGTATTTGATAAATTTTGTATTTAAATGACTCAGGTAATGTAAATGAACGGAAAAAAATAAAAAATAATGACCGAAACGAGACTCGATTTAGCGTTTATCAGTCTCATGCGCGTTATGTATTCTACGCTTTACGGAAACGCTCATAGAACATCCATCTTTGTTTAAAAAATATAGAGTGCGAGCGTATACCACAGAGCCAAACTTTATTTTAACATATTAAACGTGGTTGGAAAACTCCAAAGACAATTTTCTCAAGTATTTTTTCAGTTGTATCGAACTGCTGTGGGAACCGTATAATTGAGTTTCCAATTCACGTATCATCAATAAAAACAATTACAAAAACCCCATTGCGAGTGGCACCCTACGCAGCGTAATAACTTACTGGTCCGGCCTATTGCTGCTGGCAAGTAAACACTTGGATCAGAGTTCTACCCGTGCGATGCTCCACGCGCGCCATCTTTGATAACTTAGAGCACTACTCTGTTGTGTGACCCAGACCAGCCCATCTGCGCCCAAACGTACAGTGTGTCCGCTGGCGGGGATATCAAAGTAACTAAGTCTCTTTTACAAGTGCGTTCTGCGGGAACTTTACACCTCTGTTAGCTCGCTATTGTCTGCCAGGTTCCTGCTTGAGTAAGGTGTTATAGTGCTCAGGTTTCCAACTCTATACAAAGGAACAAATATAACGGTCACTACCATCTTGGTGAAATTTAATAATTATGGGAAGAAAGGTATTAAATAACAACTTAAATTACTCAAAACTATTTTCAAGCAAGACAAATAACATTATCTACGTAGTTAATAACTCTCGTCTCAGTAACACTTAGAAAACTGCTCTATACATTTAACCACTTATTAATTTACAGTTTATTGACTGAAAAGTATTATACTTCAGTTTAAACAACTGTCTTTGTATTCGTCTTCGTAATCGAAATGTGAGCAGGAAACAGTTGCTCTTGACATACACTGAGGTGAAGAAAGTCATAGGATAGCGATATATTCATACACAAATGGCGGTAGTATCAAATGCACAAGGTACAAAAGGTCAGTGCATTGGCGGAACTGCTCGTATCATTTGCACTTAGGTGATTTATGTGAAAAGGTTTCCGACATGATTAAGGCCGCATGTCAGGAATTAATGGACCCTTAAGGAAAAACGGTAGATGGAGTTAGACGCGCAGGCCATTCCATTTCGGAAATCGTTAGGTAGTTCAGAATTCCGAGACCCACAGTGACAAGAGTGTGCCTAGAATACCAAATTTCAGGCATTGTCATCACGGACAACACAGTGGCCACTGGCTTCCATGTAGCGACCGTGGGCAATGGCGTTTGCGTTGAGTTGTCAGTGTTAAACGGTAGGCAACCGTGCATAAAAAAAACGCAGAAAAAAATATGGGACGTACGACGAACATATCCTTTAGAACAGTGCTGCGAAATTCGGCATTAATGGGCTATGGCAGCAGACGATCGACGTGGGAACCTTTGCTCACTGCAGGACATCGCCTGCAGCGCCTCTCCTGGGCTCATGGCCTAATGGTGGACCCTGTTTTAAAACAGTGGCCTGGGCAGATGAGCCCGGATTTCAGCTGGTATGATCTGATGACAGGGTGGCTCCATAATGGTGTGGGCTGTGTTTACATGGAATGGACTGGGTCCTCTGGTCTATCTCAATCGAAAATTCAAATGTTCTTATGTCTGTGAAATCTTATGGGACTTAACTACGAAGGTCATCAGTCCCTAAGCTTACACACTACTTAACCTAAATTATCCTAAGGACAAACACACACACCCATGGCCGAGGGAGGACTCGAACCTCCGCCGGGTTCAGCCACACAGTCCATGACTGCAGCGTCCTAGCCCGCTCGGCTAATCCCGCGCGGCCCATCTGAATCGATCATTGACTGGAAATTACAATGTCCGGCTACTTGGAGACCACATGAAGCCATCCATGTACTTCCTCTTCCCAGAAAGTGATGGAATTGTCATGAGAGCCAATACGCCATGTTACCGCGCCAAAATTGTTCGCGATTGGTCTGAAGAACATTCTCGACAGTTTGAAACAATGATTTGGCTATTCAGACAACCCGACATGAATCGCATCGAACATTTATGGGATATGAGGAAGAGTTCAGTTCGTGCACAAAATCCTGCACCGCCAACAGTTTCGCTGCTATGGTCGGCTACAGAGGCAGAATCGCTCAATATATCTGCAAGGGTCTCCGAGCGACTTGCAGAGTCCACGCCACGTCCAGTTTCTGCGCTACGCCGGACAAAAGGAGGTCCCATACGATATTAGGAGGAACCCCACGATTTTATCACTTCAACGTATATACGGCGATGTATGGCTGCAGCTGCTAGAAAAATACAATGAGGCTTACCATTAACTCAGATGGAATCCTTCTATCGATATTAGAACTAAAATCTGCAAGACCTGAGAAGGTAAGTAGTTTTAAACACAACGGATCTGAAGATGTCGCCACTCAAATGTAGAAAGCACCTCGATACTAAGTGCAAATTACGGACCACTGAGGATACTTCAGGAACGCAGGAAGAGAAACGCATTTCAATAACGCTTCAGTTTTTCATTTAGAGGAACAGAGAGATTTTCCAGTTCAAGCTTAATCACTGCCTGGTTTTAGTGTCCAAAACAGAGACAGCGTTAAATTGTTGATTCTGTTAGTTTTGTCGAAGAAGTACTAGACTTTCCGACACTGACAACAATATTTATGAGTCAGCAGTCAGGTAAACTCAGCGGAAACATTTATTGAAAGAGGTTACGCAATGATTGAACGTTGGCTTCACGTTCGGGAAGAGGGGAATTCAAATCCCTCTATGACCATCCTGACTTAAGTTGTTTGAAATTTACTTAAATTACTTGAGAAAAAGACAGAAAATACCTAAAATTTTCTACCCTCCTACTTTCAGCGGGTAAGCAATATTTGTGTACCGTACTGCCGGACGTGGAATTAGGAGACCCGTACAGCATTTACCTAAACGGACGTGGGAAACAGCCTAAAAGCCACACTTAAGCTGGCCGTGTACCACGCCAAGGTCGTTAATCTGCCGCCTACGCGCCCCCTGTCTTCAGAACTAGTGCGCTGTGCGTTGCACTGTACAAGCTGGTTGTAACAGGAAGATATCACGCCCACTTAATTTTTAACGACGTTTGTTGACTAGGAAAGCACTTCTCTGTGAAAATCATTTCAGGAATGTCCAACCTAGCACAATATTTGACAATCTGTCACCTCTACTTCGACAACTGCTTTAATTTAGTGATACAGTTAAATTAATATGCATGTAATTACAGTTTCCTTCGACTAACAGTATAACAGTGTATTTCAAGATAAGATAATGAGACGTGTGACATACTTCATCCTACTTCAAACGCATCTATCTTCAATAGCTCGTCTCTTTCTTGTATCTTCTCCTTCCTCAAGTTCTTCTTATTCTGCTCTTAATGCCATCCCGTGGGAGCAGGGTCTGCTTTGTGGGTCAGGTCACGTCATCACGTCATTTACTATGAGCTAACGCTTCCTGTGGATTACGGAAGTGCAACCACAGCGGAGTGGTATCTGTTCAGTGGCCAGACACCCGTGTGGTTCCTGAAGAGGGACAGCAGCCTTTTTAGTAGCTGCAGCGCTAAT
This sequence comes from Schistocerca cancellata, assembly GCF_023864275.1. Taxonomy (NCBI): domain Eukaryota; kingdom Metazoa; phylum Arthropoda; class Insecta; order Orthoptera; family Acrididae; genus Schistocerca; species Schistocerca cancellata. The sequence continues at coordinate 444,582,707 of NC_064631.1, forward strand.
AGTTTCGATGATTGACTGATCTGGCCTTGTAGCATCAAGCAGTACGGCCTTGGTGTGCTGTTACTGAAAACAGCTGAAAGCCAACGGAAACTACAGTCGTAATTTTCCACAAGGGAATGCAGCTATTCCTTACGGTTAAATGATGATGGAACCCTCTCGGCTAAAATATCCCAGAGTTAAAATAGTACCCCATTCGGATCTCCGGGCGGGGGCTACTCAGGAGGATGTTGTTATCAGGAGAAACAAAACTGGCGTTCTGCGGTTCGGAGCGTGGAATGTCAGATCCTTTAATCGGGCAGGTAAGTTATAAAATTTTAAAACGTAAATGAATAGGTTAAAACAAGATACTGTGGGAGCTAGTGAAGTTCAGTGGCAGGACGCACAGGGCTTCTGATCCGGTGAATACAGGGCTATAAATACAAAATCAAATACTGGTAATGTAGCTGTGGTGTCACCGCCAGACACCACACTTGTTAGGTGATAGCCTTTAAATCTTCCGCGGTCCGTTAGTATACGTCGGACCCGCGTGTCGCCACTATCAGTGATTGCAGACCGAGCGCCGCCACACGGCAGGTCTAGAGAGACTTCCTAGCACTCGCCCCAGTTGTACAATCGACTTTGCTAGCGATGGTTCACTGACAAAATACGCTCTCGTTTGTCGAGACGATAGTTAGCATAGCCTTCAGCTACGTCATTTGCTACGACCTAGCAAGGCGTCATTAGCAGTTACTATTGATACTGTAATTATGTACCGTCAAGAGCGACGTTCACCATTAACGGATTAAAGTTAAGTATTCCACCAGCTACGTCCGTTTTTCTAAATTCTAATTTCCTTGTCCTGTTCCAGACATCACGCCAGCCTGCGTGAGCTAAAACGCGTGCCTTTCGGCCTCCTCTAGTAACACGGTGTTGGCTCTCCTGCCAACCTACCAGTAGCAATAGGTGTAATTGTGAATAAAAAGTAGGAAAGCGCATACGCTACTATGAACAACATAGTGAATGTATTATTGTAGCCAAGATAGACATGTAGCACACACCCACACCGTACTACAAGTTTAAATGCTAACTAGCTCCGTAGATGATGAAAGAGATTGAAGAAATGTGTGACAAGATGAAAGAAATTATTCAGATATTTAAGGGAGAAGAAAATTTAATAGTGATGGGGGACTGGAATTCGATAGTATGAAAAGGACGAGAAGGAAAAACAGCAGGTGAATATGGACTGAGGAAAGTAATGAAAGACGAAGTGGCCTGGTAATATTTTGCACAGAGCATAATTTAATCATAGATAACACTTGGTTTAAGAATCATGAAAGAAGGTTGTATACGTGGAAGAGACCTGGAGACACAGTAAGGTTTCAGACTTATTATATAATGGTAAGAAAGAGATTTCGGAACCAGATTTTAAACTGTAACATATTTCCAGGGTCAAATGTAGACTCTGACAACAATTTATTAGTTATGAACTGTGGATTAAAACTGAAGAAACTGTAGAAAGATAGGAATTTAAGGGGATGGGACCTGGCTAAACTGAAAGAACCAGAGGTTGTAGAGAGTTTCAGAGGGAGCATTAGGGAACAATTGACAATACCAGGGGAAAAGAATACAGTAGAAGAAAAATGGGTAGTTTTCGGAGATGGAAGAGTGAAGGGCGCAGAGGACCAAGTAGGTAAAAAGATGAGTGCTAGTAGAAATCCTTGGGCAACAAAATAGAGATTGGAATTAACTGCTGAAAGGAGAAAATATAGAAATGCACTAAATGAAGCAGGAATTAACTGCTGAAAGGAGAAAATATAGAAATAGACTGTCAGGAAGTGCAAAATTGCTAAATACGAACAAGACAAACATTAGGATTTAAAAGAATGAATCAGATAGAGGAAGATGGATGCCGCCTACAGGAAATTTAAAGAGACCATAGGAGAAAAGAGAACCACCTGTATGAATATCAAGAGCTCACATGGAAAACCAGTCCTAAATAAAGAAGGGAAAGCAGCAAAGTGGAAAGATTTGTAGAGGGTCTGTACAAGAGAGATGTACTTGAGGGCAATATTATGGAAATGGAAGACGGCGTAGATGAAGATGATATGGGAGATATGATACTGCTTTAAGAATGTGACAGAGCACTGAAAGACTTAAGCCTAAACTAGGCCCCATGAGTAGAAAACATTCCGTTAGAGCTACTGATAGCCTTGGGAGAGCCAGCCCTGATAAAACTCTTCCATCTGGAGAGCAAGATGTATGAGACAGGCGAAATTCCCTCAGACTTCAAGAAGAATATAATAATTCCAATTCCAAAGAAAGTAGGTGTTGACAAATGTGAAAATTACCGAACTATCAGTTTAATAAGTCACAGCTGCAAAATACTAACGCGAATTCTTTACAGACGAATGGAAAAACTGGTAGAAGCCGACCTCGGGGAAGATCAGTTTGGATTCCGTAGAAATGTTGGAACACGTGAGGCAATACTGACCTTACGACTTACCTTAGAAGAAAGATTAAGGAAAGGCAAACCTATGTTTATATCATTTGCACACGCAGAGAAAGCTTTTGACAATGTTGACTGGAATACTCTCTTTCAAATTCTGAAGGTGTCAGGGCTAAAACACAGGGAGCGAAAGGCTGTTTACAATTTGTACAGAAACCAGATGGCAGTTATAATATCGAGGGGCATGAAAGGGAAGCAGTGTTTGAGAAGCGAGTGAGACAGGGTTGTAGCCTATCCCCGATGTTATTCAGTATGTATAATGAGCAAGCAGTAAGAGAAACAAAAGAAAAATTAGTAGTAGGAGTTAAAGTCGAGGAGAAGAAATAAGTACTCTGAGGTCTGCCGATGACACTGTAATTCTATCAGAGACGGGAAAGGACTAGGAAGAGCGTCTGAACGGAATAGGTATTGTCTTGAAAGTAGAATATAAGATAAACGTCAACAACAGCAAAACGATGATAAGGAATGTAATGGAATTAAATCTGGTGATGATGTGGAAATTAGATAGTGAAATGAGACACTTGAAGTAGGAGAAGAGTTTTGATATTTGGGCAGCAAAATAACTGAGAGGATATAAAATGTAGACTGGCAATGGCAAGAAAAACGTTTCTGAGGAAGAGAAATTTGTTAACATCAAGTATAGATTTAAGTGTCAGGAAATCTTTTTGGGAAATATTTGTATGAAGTGTAGCCGTGTACGGAAGTGAAAAACGGACGGTAAACGGTTTAGATAGAAGGGAATAGAATCTTTTGAAATGTGCTGCTACAGAAGAATGCTGAAGATGAAATGGGTAGATCGCGCAATTAACCTCACTAGAAGAAGGGATTAGTCGACAGGACACATTCTGAGACATCAGGAAATCACCAATTTGATACTGGATGGAAGCGGAGGCTTGGGAATAAAAATCCTAGAGGGAGACCAAGAGATGAATACAGTGTAATGGAAATGCAGGAGGCCCGCATCGCCGTACTAGGAAAGTTCTTGATGGAGGTTGTTGGCCATTGCCTTCCTTCGACCACAATGGGCATGAATGATGATGTTGATGATGAGGACAACACAACACCTAGTCATCTCGGGGCATGTGAAACTCCCTGATGCCGCTGATTCAAATGGCTCTGAGCACTATGGGACTTAACATCGGTGGTCATTAGTCCCCTAGAACTTAGAACTGCTTAAACCTAACTAAGCTAAGGACATCACACACATCCATGCCCGAGGCAGGATTCGAACCTGCGACCGTAGCGGTCACGCGGTTCCAGGCTGAAGCGCCTAGAACCGCACGGCCACACCGGCCGGTCTGACCCCGCTGGTAATCGAACCCGGGACCTCGTGCTCGGGAAGCGTGAACGCTACCGCGAGACCTGAATGAAATGAAATGAAATGAGCGTTTGGCGTCATTGGCCGGGAGGCCCCTCGCGGGGCAGGTCCGGCCGCCTTGGCGCAGGTCTTATTACATTCGGCGCCACATTGGGCGACCTGCACGCCGGATGGGGATGAAATGATGATGAACACAACACAACACCCAGTCCCTGAGCGGAGAAAATCTCCGACCCAGCCGGGAATCGAACCCGGGCCCGGAGGACGGCAATCCGTCACGCTGACCACTCAGCTACTGGGGCGGACGAGACCTGAATACAGTAAGGTGATTCAGAAGGATGTAAGTTGCAGTATTACTCGGAGGTGAATAGGCCTGTACAGGACAGAGTAGCATGGAGAGCTGCATCAAGCCAGTCTTCGGGCTCAGAACCGCACAACAACAACAACAACAGGAAGAGGAGGATTCAAGATGAGTGAGACAAAATTTCTAGTTGGTGTTATAAATGACAGCTAGCTTTTAATGTAGAAAAATGTATGTTAATGCGGATGAAAAACAAACGCGTAATGTTCGGATACGGTATTAGTGGCGTCTCGCTTGACCCAGTCACGTCGTTTAAATGTCTGGGCGTAAGGCTGCAAAGCTATTTAAAGGGAACAAGCATCTGATGACTTTGGTAGGAAAGGCGGATGGTCGATTTCGATTTAATGGGAGAATTCTAGGAAAGTGTGGTTCGTCTGAGAAGGAGACCGCACATAGGACGCTAGTGTTTTTGGGAGCCGTATCAGGTCGGATTAAAGGAAGATATCGAAACAGTTCAGAGG